>NC_034433.1:3008478-3169933 GCF_002078875.1 Numida meleagris | reverse complement strand
CTTCTTCCCTGAATCAATCAGCAGAGATGACTTCTCATTTTCCAGGGAGGAGTGAGGAAATATTCCAATACAGGACCCAGCACTCAGGTCCCTTTGATAAAATTTTCACTTCGTAAGTTATTAAATGTTGACTTTCTGCTCTACAGGGGATGACAAACACAACATCAAGGAAGGGAATCAAATGATAAGGACTTACGAAGCCCTCATTTTATTTTGCCGTCTCATTGTGTTTCAAAAAAACAATCAGTCTTTGTGCATTTGTTCTGGGTTGCACTGCAGTCTGGTATTGCACTGGAAAAAGTTGTATGTTGTGTCTTCCTACCCCAGTTACAGTTGATCAGATTTGTGTTCAGGCAATAGCTGTTCCCACTTGTGGTATGTACAATTCACCAACCTTGCAACTACGGTTCCTCCTACACAAATCAATCTCTGTTTAATTTTATCCTGAACTAAATTTGACCAAACCCTCAGGAATTGGCTATAAGAACTGTACAAGTTCATCTTTTTATTTTGATCAATTCTGAGGGCTGTAGGCAGGTATTCTGTAATCATTGCTCACAGAAAGCTCAAGTAGAGTACAACAGTGTTTATGTTAGAAATCAGAAAACAAATTTTTCATCTGTTCCTTCTGCATCGTTCTCAGCTCTCGAAGCACCAAGTAAATGAGCCTTTAGAAATCTAAAGGTGATTTCAGGTGAAATCAGCAAGTACAAAAGTTTTCGAGATTAAAGATAAGAGACTTGTTTGCAAATATTCAATTTTCATTATCACTTACCATTTGCCTTCCAAACGGGCACAGCCACAGAGTGGCTGCTTTGTATGTAGCGAGGCCCCTCGGTGCCACGCGGGCAGCACAAGTGCTTGCGGGTGAGAATGCTTTTCACCCCATCAGCACCAAATGCTGCAGTGTTGAAGTCCTAAGAGCAGAGAGCGAGAGAAAGGGGCTGCGAGCAATTTGTCCTCACCCCTTGCTTTGTTCCTGGGCTTCCTTCCTACCTGCCCTGAGCATGAACTGACAAAGGCAGAGGAGGAAGAGCCAGCGGCCGTGCATCATGTGAAGGCAGTAAGCCTGGCACGCTGTTGCAGAGCTCTGCCTTTCTTGATGGAGTCAGGGCTGGGATTTTATTTTTTCCAAAACTGTCTGCTCTTACCTGATGGTAAATGAGTCCAAAAAAGATTTCTGTCATTTCACAATAGAAAATGAGACAGATTGCACCATTGCTTCAGCTTTCATTTTAATACCTGCCAATACCGTTTTGCAAATCCTGGAAAGTGTAATATTGAAGAAAAAAAAAGTGTAGCTAACATGAGGTTAAAAAATGTCTTTAGTGTGTAAAATATGAATCTGGATGACACATAGGCAGCTGCAGATGCACTAATTTGATTTCATGCCTTAGAATCAACTGTTCCCTTGCACTGAAAGGCACATTTACATCCATCTGTCAAAGTCTATTCCTTGTCTTTTCAGAGTTGCTCCGCTCTTGTTTCATCCCATGCTTTGTTCACCAGGGTGAGTTTGGAGTCTGCTTTTCCCGTCGCGTCCATATTTGTCAGGAAACGATAGCAGAAATTTGTTGTTTGCATTTTCTTTCCATTTCTCCCTCTCGTAGAGGTTTTATTACAGGATCAGAAGAGTGATCCTCGGAGTGAGCAAGTCAAGTTGATCAAAAGCCAAAACTGTTCTCCCATTGGCCCATCTAGGTGCCAGCAATTAGTATTCACTTACAGCGTTTGGATAGTGGTGGTTGGACTGCCTTTCTCATTGGGTTAAAACGTTTGTAAAGAAAAACACAGCCCGGAAAGTTTGTGGGAGGACGAAATGTCAGTGAGCCTCCGACGCTGTCATGGGTGGAGAGCTTTGCTGCTGCCGGAGGGAACAAGGTCCCTGATGCTTTTTCCCAGTACTGGGGAAGAATCAGCTCCCGGTAATAGAACTGGTAACAAATTCTTGGCAAAGAGAGAAAGAAGATGCAGAGGTCAGTGCTGAAGCTGCATGAAGCTTATTAATTTTTGCTTCATGAATTTTCATAGTGCTAAATTGACTTTAAAGTGAAAAGGCAATTCTCATGTCTCTACCCAACGTGTAATTACTCAAAGTTACTGCTGAGAGATACAACAAAGATAAAGCATGGAGCTGGGCTGGAGCCCTTACTGCTGCTGGCCAGAGCTTGGCTGCGCTCCTGGGATGTCTCAAGCCGACAGTCTCCATATGAAATGGGACATACGCTGGAACCCAAATAGCTTTGTGGCTCTGTGTTATCTTCAGAAATATTCCTGTATTTATTTTCTTTCAGTCTTGTTACTTTCAATACCAGCTGTCATCGCAGTGGTCAGGGTAAGACCTGCACGTTGCCAGCTCTGATATTTCAGGGACACGAGATAATGGCTGGGGTCAGGAAGCAGCTTATTTCTACAGAAAAGAAAGCAGATATTTATTGGCACTGATACATCTGTAATCTTGAAGAATTGCCTTCAGTATGCTTGAACAAACTGATTTCTTTGTTTAGCACAAGTTTGCTTAATATGCAGGGAAGGATATGTCACATTTCAGATGATCTGTTCTGATATTTGAGTAAAACTCCGATGCTGATGTCTGTGTTCCATTGTGGACATTAAGGCTGCTTTCTCAGCTGGACCTTTACCTTCCACATCACATAGCTTCACCTCCCGCTGCTGAACGGGCTGGAGGCAGCTGGACGCGAGACAGAGAGAGGAGTGAAATGATAATTCATTCAGGATGGAAGCGGGAGGCAAAATGTAATCCATCATATCTGCTCTATCTCATTATGAAGGTGAGATACAAGAGAGGGCAAGCTGTTAATAAACTGGTGGATGAAGTTATTTCACCAATCTGTTACAGCAAGCAGGGCTAGACAGGGGCAGAAGTGCAGTATTCACACCTTTTTCTAATTTTTTTTTTGTTCCTCATCCTATGGAAATGCCTTTGCAAAGCCAATGAGGCAGTCTGACTTAGAGAGCTGACATCCAGCCCCTCGCATCCTCCAATTAATGCATCTCTGTGAGGAGCTCACTGGGAGCTGTGGGATGGCATCGCAGCAAGGGGCTGCTCCGGGGCCATGGGGACAGCGACCTGGAGGCAGTGGGGCTGTGCACACAGAGGCCTCTGACGGCTCCTCTCCATACTCAGGTGCTTCAGTGGAGGTTGAATCTACTCAAGTTTAAGAGCCTCCTCTTAGGAAACAATGCAGGTGCTTGGAGGATGCCCTTCAGCAGCGCCGTGGGCTTACTTATCTCACCCTCTCTTTCTCTGCCCACAAAAACACTGTTTTGTATTCTGCTGTTTCTCATCTCGAGATGCCTCCCTGGCAAGGATGAGAACCTTTCTCTGGAGCCTTATGATGGGCTGATCTGCAGCACAGCTGCGCTGACAGGACTTCATTTCAAGGCTGTCATTTTGGCGGTGAGCTGGAGGCGGTTGGAAGGTGCTTAGCGTTCCTGATGGTCTCCCAGTTGCAGCTGGGTCCCTGTGTCTTCATCTCTTCAATCTGACTGCTGGTGTTAACTCCTCATGTCTTGCTCTGGCTGAAATGCAGGGCTCACCCCCTCCACCCAGCAGTGCCTCGTCATTCCTCGGTGCTGCAGTTACTTCCCTCTGTTACTGAACTTGATGCCTTTAATTATCCTTATTACAGATTCAGTGAGCTTGAATGAAACTACCAAAAACTACGGAAGCGCTATTCCCTCCTCTCCACCCTGTTCCTCAGCTGTCACCATTCCGGCAAATAGTAGCAATGACAACAGCAGCAGAATAAGTCACACTAAATGGGGCTGGTGAGTCGAGGAGACGCGCTCGGTGTGCGCTGGGGAGGCCTGGATTGAGACATAACCTCGTTACCATCTGCACATGATCACAGCAGGGATGCAGGGGTTGAGGCTAAACGTTTTCTAATTCAAAGGAGAAAAGAGCAAATTCACAGATAATGTCTTTATTACATTTAAGTTACTATAACAAATTGAGGCGAGGTTCGGTGATGACATGGAGATCAGTTCCTGATTTACCTTTCCCAGCACACAGCATTTCGAGCAAGTTCTAGGAGATGTTCCCACAGTTTCCATCCCTCCATACTTGGACTAAACGTCACGCAATTTTAAATTGAGTTTGTAATCCTTAAAATCCTGGATTTGTGCGTGCACATCAATGAGAAACAAAAATAGTTTTGGAAATGGCCACGAGAGGACCTTTGTGCAAGTTTTGCTTATGTCAGCTTCTCCCTCAAAGTGTCCCGACTCATCAGTTGGAGTCAGCAAAAACCCGGAGCTGGAGGGAGTGTGAGCAGATAGGCGGAGTAATTTTGTTCTGTGTGCAGGAAGGAGCCAGGTGCGGCCTAGAGCATCCAGCTGCAGAGATGGGAACTTTGGTGTCTTTTGTTCATGATAAATGGCTTCAGGTGCTGGCAGAAGTTTTGGTCTTGCTTTCATTCTTCAGATATAGATAATGGCCGTATCCCAAAAGTTGCTCTTACAGGAAGCACTAATGATTCCTTCTTTGTCAGGAGCCTCATCAGGATTTGCTGACTGATAACCTCTCCTCAGAAATGTTCCTTTCCAAACTGGGGCTCGAATACGTGAGAGCCAGTTGGAGGAAGAAGCCAGTACACGCTGAGCTAAATCCTGGATAAAGGATTTCATTTCCTTGAGCCACTATCCGACGTCTTCCAGAAGCTCGAAGCTCATTCTAAACAGGAAGAGTGGGAATCAGATGAGATGTGCAAATGCACCAGAACAACTGGATCCGAGCTGAAATCCAGTGCACAGCAGGAAAAGAGCACTGGAGATAGAGTGAGGCCATTGGCAGCACTGCTGGCAGCAGGCTGGAAGCAGGGATGTGGCTAGAAACATTTTTTTAGGGAAAATTTATTCTCTGAAAGGGCGGTCAGGTCCTGGAATGGGCTGCCCAGGGGGGTGGTTGAGGCACCATCTCTGGAATTGCTCAAGAAAGCTTTGGATGTTGTACTAAGGGATGTGCTTTAGTGGGGAGATAGTGGGGGTAGGTGGGTGGATGGTGAGATTGGATGATCTTGGAGGTCTTTTCCAACCTTGGTGATTCCACGATCCTGTGGATGTACTGACAGGCAGTGCTTCGAGTCTCCTTGGAGCCTGGAGGTCCCCGGGGTAATGCAAACAGTCTTATTCAAATTTCAAGTTCTTGATGACACGGAGAAGGCATATGCTACTGCAAAATTATGATAAATGCGTATTATCATCACTTAAGCTATCCATCAGTGAGCACTTTCCTGAATGAGGTGGCGGAGGCACTTGGCGTTTGAAATCTGCTCAGTCCATGGTCCTGGAGGGCGACGGCACATCTTGCCGCGGACAGACGCTAATGAAGATAATTAGAGATGTTATTAGGAAAATGTGTTTGTTATCAGAGGTTGCTTATGGCATTATTACTCGGAGTTACACTTCATTAATATCCATTTTTCATGGCTCTTCTTTGCCGTTCATTAATTGCCTGACCTTGTGTCACTGGGGGAAATGTCAGCAATGGAGTGAAGTGCTGCACCGCCCGCGCTCACCAGGGCTCCAGCACAAAGCCCCGTGCTCAAAGCAGTTAGAACATGGCCATCAAAGCGAGAGAACACACATCCCTTGTTCAGGGGCCTGCAAAATTATAACGAATGGCTCATTGTGAAACCCTCTCACAAATCAATAAGGAGATATTAATTTGGAGAGAAGCCCAAGTGGACTTTACAAAAGAAAAAGTGCTGAAAATTTGCTGCTACCAGTTTTGCAAGAAAATGTTTTACTACATTATGGGAAATGCTGACTGATTTGATTCTCTGATTAAAATTGCTGCCAATTTTCTTCCACCCAGTCACATTTTCCTACTGGAAAGATAGTTTTGATAAATATAACAGTAAAGGTTTGAAATGACAACATTCAGAGAAATGTCAAAATTGATTTGAAAATGCTAATTATATTGGATTCTGACGCCCACAGGTTTGTGGAAAAGCCCTTTTCAGGAAAATGAGTCTGCAAGATATATAAGTGATGACTGTTTCATATATGCATTGCATTGCATGCAGTGCTTGGGAAGGTTTTTCACATTTCCTTTGACATAATTAAGAATCTGGCTGTGTAAAACTGGAGTTCAAAATCTTTGTTGTACTAATTCTCAACGCCACATAATTAAGGACTTTTTTTTTTTAAAGAAAACAAAGCAATTAAATACCAAAGTAATTATCACGCAAAGAATAGCAGTGTAGCACTCTGGCAAAGACTGGTCGTTCACAACATCTGGAAGTGGGCAAGTGGAAGTGGGCTGCAATGCTAATTGGCAAAAGGCATGGCCTTAAGTCATTAGTGAGATGATTATTTGGCAGGCACATGTTGGTTTTTGTAATATCGACAGTTTGATTAATATGTTAATGATCTTGATTTGCATATTGAGTTTTGTCACTTTAATTTGTCTAACATGCCTGGGAGCGGAATATTGGCGCTGTGAAATCTATAGAAAGAAGTAAAGAGGCAGAAATCCCATCCTAATGATGACACATAGGGCTGAGCAGTCACGCACCGCGCGGTGCCCAGCAGCCATTTGTGGACCTCACTGTCACCTTAACGTCCCCGTGCAAGGCTGAACCATCAACTCTTCTCTTCAGAACGTTTGTCCGGAACTGGAACTTCTCCCAATACATCTTCTGTAGCAACTGGTGTATTCCAGACAGGGAAACCTCTCTCTGAACAGTGCCCAGCTGCCCTCTTTGTGGCACGTGCGTCCTCTTGAAGAAACATTCCTTCATGCCTTCCTTACTGCCGTCAGTGCAGAGCTCTCTTTTGCTGAGAGCTGAGCTCTGAAAGCATCTCTGCGTTGACTGGAGACTGTCTCTTAATGCACTGTAATATCAAGTATATTAGCATCAAGTTCTCACTCAACTCTAAGTGTTACTTAAAGATATTAATCAACTGCTGCTTTATTTTAATGGGCTAATTTGGGATTAATGAATATAGAGGCTTGATTTACAGAGAGGTCTGTGATTTGTCGCTTCCGTGGTGCCTTCCCTCTGTTTGCTTTTACTGCAGAACTTCAGCCAGACGGATTCCATCCACTCCAAGAACCGCAGTTGCTTCCACTGAGCATCAGCTAATTCTCTCTGAAAACAGACAATTCTGGTTGTGGGTTTTTCTGTGATTTTTGCTCTTAACAACTTCAGACTTGATGTTCTTATTACTAATTACCTCAAATAAAAAAAAATAGAAAAAAAAACTTTAAAATTTTTGACAGAACAAGAGGAAACGCAGCTTTTTTTTCAATGCAAGCGCTTTTGAACTGTTGAAGTCTTCAGTGGAAAGTGAAGTAAAGATTTTCTAGTAAAGATTTCCCTAAAAAGGGGATAGGAAGGGGAGGTTTTCCCTTTGCACATCGTTGGTCCAGCCAAGCCTGCATCGTGGCAGCACCTCCCGCTTCCACTGGGAGACCTTCCCATGTGCCGTCCTTCACCCCACGCAACCTTCACTCTTCCAGCACCTCGAGATCTTACAGAGAACAATACTAAATCGTAATGAGTTTGTAATCCTTTCTTTTCTGATAAAGCAGTGCAGAATGTGCACTTTTAATTAAGGCTTATTTACTGTATGCAGCGTGATCGGATGAACAACAGTACCTGCCCCTTCTTTTCATCTTCTGTTATAAGTGTTTATGGAGTGTATAACTAAGAAAATAATTAAGCACGCTGGTTTTATTTGCAACAGTTTGCCAAGATGGCGGTGAGTTGTATACAATACATCATATTTTTATGGCATCTCTGGAGCCATACAGAAGCAGCAGAAGAAAAATGCCATATAAACAACTGCTCGAACAGAGTTTGAATGATCCAGTAATTTTGATTTATGCTTTGCATTTCGTGGAAGTTTATTAGCAGTTAAAGCCTATGGTTAAATGATTCCCAGTACAAAATGAGTCAGAAATACAAAAGAAGGTTTACAATGCAAGATTTAGTGCCGGGGACTTTGTTTAAAACCAGATTCTGTATATAAATTATAGTCCTGGTTGTCACTTTTAACTAACAATCCCAACCACTATGGCGTAGCAGGGTAATTTGTCCACTATTTCTTTGCGACAATAAACTGCAGTTTAATTCTCATCTGTTTTTCAAAGGCAAAGAAAGCTCAGCTCTCAGACGTAAAGCAATAGTGTGACCTAACGCTTCCTGCAAAACTAACCTTGGTGCCACCTAATCACGATGCACAACTCCAAGTCAAGGTACAAGACGGTGAGATTTCTGTGTATAGAGAGAGCATAGGGCAGAAGATAGTGAAAAATGACACAACTGCCAGTGGGATTCAGTAGTTAAAATGACATCAAGCAGACAAATAGGGTTTATCCTTTTCTGGAGCAGTTGCTTTTTCTACAGCAAACTTTGAAGTTTTTGCTTCATGTTTTCCATACTATTTGACAGCATCCTTATCCTATGGTTTTTACAGGAGAAAATAATACCCCCTTGTAAAGGGCATTGGTCTGCTCTAGACATCAGTGTCTCACTGAGAATTAATGCAGCAATGCAGTCTGGCCATGGAATTACGCTGCAAAGGAAGCAAACATTGATACTTTTTTTTTTGGCAGTTTTCATAGGAGGATTATGGGGAACAAGGTACAATTACTCCAAGATCAGCTCGATTATAGAATTGTTCAGAGGTTTGCTTGTGTGCCTGTGCAGTACTCCTGTTCAAGGTAGCAATAGCTGCTGCTCTTTTTAGTTTGCTTACACATAGGAACTTCAAATGCTTTAAAACTCAAAGTTTAAGCTCCCAAGGTGGAACAATAAATTACTTTCTTGAAATCATTGATTGAGATATAATCACTTTGCCCCAGTGGGTCCTGAAGCACTTTGCAGCCTGTGCAGCATTGCTGTCTATCAAAAAGAAAACCAACCGTCTTTGAAACAGAACATACCATCTGTTTAGCAGGGCACAGCAAGGCCATTAGCCAGCTCTGAGGCAGAAGAGGAGATGCAGAAGGTGTTCATTTGAAAATACAGAAGACATCTGGGCAGATGTGTGCTTGCCCGTGCTGGAGCTTAGCCAGGACACAAGGACATCAGCCCCACTGCAATGGAAATGGGACGTGCTGCTGTGCCACAGCTTTGCTGACAGGGACATCTCCAGCCCTGCCAGCCCCAAGCACTGGCTGTCACAGAGCCCACAAAGGCTATGGAGAAAAAAGAAGTGGTGTTTGTCAGCGGATCTGGCTCTCTAATGGTGTGTTGATGGTCGGCTGTGAGCTGTTGTGCCTGTGATCTCTGACTGACGCTGACATTTCTATCACTTTTATTTCCTGGAGGTTGTAGTGGCTCTTTGGGGTGGTGATGATTTCATCAGAAGGATACAGGGCAGATCTGGAGCAATCTTTTGGTAAGGCTGTAGGGGAAGGATCCTGCCTTTCAGGATCTGCAACCTCACGTATTAGTGATTATCAAAACTTCTGTAATGCATTCCAGAGCTAATTTGTTGCAAGAAAAAGATGGCAAGTGGGGAACACAGGGGAATATAGACCAAAATGTGTAACTTTAACATACAGATGGCAGAGTTAATCCACTCGATTAGTGTAGCAGAAGAGAATAATGTCTGACACTAAGAGAGTTTCTATTCAGCTTGATTAATATTGCCATGAAAACATATGGGTTGGAAGAGACATGCTCTAATGACTCTCTGATCCTCGTTTTGCACGGTTCCATAGAAATTGCAGACATGCACAAATTAGAGTCAACATATTACTGGGCAGTGAAAAACAACAGTAACCAAACCCAGAAATGGGAGTTTCCTCAGGTGGAAGGTAGGCTTACACACGTCACACTACAGCTGGCACCCCTGCAAACACTGCAGTGACTCTGATGGGACTTAGCCACTGCGATTTCAAATCCATAAGCCTGGGGGCACTGCTGCAGGACTGGGGATAAACCCTGGAGATTTGGTCCCCTCGGAAGCACACTGCGAGCCCTCGTTAGCTGGTACAGCACTGATTGCCCTCCCATGCTCTCCCTGCTGTTGTGAGTCTAGTTCTGATTTTGCTAGATCTTGTAGGAAGAGTTCATGGCGTATGGTTGGGCTGTGGTCAAAAGATCAGCTCCGTTGGGTTCTGGGGAGTTCTGGAAGGCTTTCAGCAGAAAATAAGGTGGTCTGAGAAATGGCCGTATATTCACGGAGTAGAAATAATTAAGGTAAATCCTGGGGCATTTCAGTTCCCCTTCTTCGCTGTTTTCAGACAAAATATTCTGCATGATGGATTGTGAAGATGTAGCTCATGCTGTGAGTTTTAAACGGTCTCCTCAGATCGTAAAGGGAAAGAGAAGGAGTCCCAATATTGTTGATGGTTTAGGAGAAAGCTAAATACAGCACAGGAAGAAAAAGGCTGTACCTTAAAAATTAATTGTTCAAGTACCAGGTCATTGTAGAGTAATGCACCGTGAAATTATGTTATTCTCTAGGAGAATTTCCATAAAGTTTAACATTCCATGACACACTCTTTTTTTCTGTTGAAGTTAGTTAAAAATAGTACATAAAAGTCTTCTGATTGTGGAGGGAGCGTGCATCTGGCCTGAGCCTGGATGGCAGCAGTGGGATCATGCCTTGCCTTGGAGGAGGAGACGGCAACGCCGCTGAGCCCGTGTGCAGGAGGAGCCATTAGTCTTGGTGTATTGTTACTGTTATTCACATCGGGATAATGAGATTATTGGAATATATTTTTTTTTCTAATGAGAACGAGACAGAATACCTTGGTCTCTAAATGATTTAGTCACAGAGGAAAGCCATTAGTCTCTACTTGATTGCTGTCAAAGGGTGGAAAATTGGAACATTATACTGATATTTCTTGCGATGGGCCATATTTTTCCTGCTTGTTTGGTGTCAAATGAGATGGTAGAAGTATTTGTCTAAAACACATGATAAAGTCAGCTCTGTGGTGAAGGAAAGAGATGTCTGCATGGGGCTGGCGGTGGGAGTGGGCTGGGGGGCAGAGGGTGCTGGTCCTACAGTGGGGACATAGGGGTCCTGGGGGATGCTGGGATGGTTTCCACTAACTGGACTCGATCTGAACTCCGAGTAATATTGACTTCTGAAGGGCTTTAAAAATGTGTTTTTTTTTTTTTTTCTGTGTTTGTTTTAGCTTAGCAGACAAGCATCTGATTATTTACAAGTTGTGTTTGTGGTTTACAAGTTCTACATGCGCAGCCTCCTGGGGATTTTGGAGGCCATTTGAGTCGTATCCGGAGATCTGAAGGGATGGTTTTTTTTCTCACAAAAAGTTCCTTTGGAGTGCCAGGGTGGGTGCTGAGCCGTGTGACATTTCCACAAATAAATACTGACTCCCAAGGGTTTGTTGACACACGTTACCACCAGCAAATGGCTCCTTGAGGAACGCTGGCAGATCTCAGGGTGTTTCCTTGTGAGTGAGAATTCGGGACCGGTTCCATCACTTTTAATCTTTGATCTGCACAGAATAGACGTTTTCCTGAAGCCTCCTGGAAGCTGTTGCTGGCTGAATTGCAGCATCCCCAGGTTAGCCAGGAGTACGTAGGATGGTGGAGAAAGGTGATGACAAATTGTACAGCCATCTGATCATTTGCAAGTGAGTCACTAGCGGCGTGTCTCTGCCTGCTTTCTACAAGGTCTGGCAAGCAATGACATGGCAAGGTCGAGAATGTGGATAGCTGGGAGGATCTGATGGCCATCAGTGTGAGGGGCCTTGGTCCAATGGTCGGCCTTCTCCTGGTAGAGGAATGAAATCTCAACAGGAAAGAATAGCCTTGCTGCCTCGCTTTGTATAGTTAGCATCTGGATTTTTTGCCTTTTATTAGGAAGCCTTAAAGGACTGCGAAGTAAAATGTTCAAGGTGCCTAAAATGATTGACCGGCTTTTTCTTTCTTTAGGAGTTAGGAGTTTTAAAATGATGGCGGTGCTGTTGGAAATATTGCCTTTGCAGCTAGAAACGGGAGCTGAGTGCTTCTGAGCGCTTCATTCCTCCTCTTTATGTTTTTTCGCTCCCGCAAGCCCTGCAGATGCAGCACTTTTCTGGCAGCAGATGATGGGTCACCATTGCTACGCGGCTCTGAACGCATGGCTGGTTGCAGCCTCGTGTTGTGCAGGCGCTGCTGGAGATCCCACGGGGCACGCTCGCTGGTGTCGGGCTGTTTTTGCTGTCCTGTGGGCCATCCTCTTCTTGCTCCGTGAAGGCAGCTCCCCGCATTCTCTGCTTGGCTCTCCAGACTGGCTAGCTCCAGTTTGTTAGCAGGATTGAAAGCCCCGAGTGCATCAGACTTCCTTGTTTACCTCTGTTGCCTCTCTCCTTTCTTTCCCCTGCAATAAATGTCGGCTTTATTTATTAAAGGCTGCATCCCACTGCCCCTAAATCACCGAGCTCCGGTGTCACGCCACAAAGCAGAGCCGCTTGCAAAGACAGTTTCCAGCTCAAGAGGACCATATGCTACAACAGCTGAATTTTAAATGCTTTTTTTTTTTTTTCCCCTCTCTTTTTTCTTCTTCCCCCAAACTCTGTTGTCATTCCACGCTCATCTTTCACCCTGGGAAAGGCGTCACGAGGAGTGAGCGTGTGGCTGCAGGAAAGGCAGAGGGCTGGCTTGCAGCACCATGGGCCGCTTCTGCATGCGTGTCCTTCAGCAGTGGTTTTCTATCAGCGGATGGGGATGAATTTGGGTTTAATTCACCATGCTTTTTCCTCTTTCATTATCGCGCCATTATTGGATCTTCTACGAGCTGTGAAGCGTCTCAGCGCTGGGGCCGGCGATGCTGGGAAGAAAAGCAGTAATAGAAGCGGGGGAAACAGCGTGACAAAGCGCTTCTGGTCCATTTTGGAATTAACGATTTTTCAGAAGCTATCAATTACATCCCTTAACTGGGGAGCACAGATTATAAAGAGGAATATAATTAGTGGCAAATGCTGTGAGATATATAAAGACAAATAGGGGAGTGGGATGAATAGGAGCTCATAAATTTTGTTGAGAGCCACGTTTGGATGTAATCATTTATTACCGGGGGTCTCTTGAAGTGATTCCAAAACGCGGGCTGCGCACGCTGGAGCGGGCGAGCAGGTTGCTCCCATTACTAAATCAAATGCAAGAGATTATTGATTCACAAAGAAAAATTGGTGTATTTTAAAAGCGGAAATAAATGGATTCAGTGCAGCATTCCCTCTTTGCTATCAAGTGGCTCTTTATAGGTTTTCACTTGGTCCCCTGTGGTGCCCACGGGTATGACTGAATAGCTCTCTCCCATAGAGGCTATGCTTTCTGCCTTTCCTTCGGCAGGTTGAGGGCCCGTTAGAGTTCTGCTAGCAGGTGTAGCTGTGGTGGAAACATAAAATGTTGGGTAGCTCTCCTTTGTGCCCAAAGGCAGAGAAGTTTGAGGCTCTCTGAGCTGGCCCCGGCTCTGCGCTGAGCAGAGTGGTTTTGTAGAGGCGTGAAAGGATGCTGGGAGAAGTCATGGTGTTGACACAGACGTGGGGATCCCGGTATGTCCCACTGCCTCCTGCCCACCTTCCACTGCAGGATCCTTTGCTGGATGACTCGGTGCGGACACGTCACTCCAAAAGTGCCTTTTCTCCAAGCAATCCACCTCAGCGTTATTAATGTCAGAAAGGTGACCTATAGGCTTCCAAACATCATCCATTTTTAAATCTCCTATTTCCCCCCCAATCCTTCAATCTAATTAGGCTCACATCAGTATATTACTACAGAATGTAATCATTCCTTTCTTCTAATAACATTCATGGATAATTTTATTTCTCATTTTCAGCCTCCTACTCCTGCGGTGTAATTAGTGTCTCTGGCACCTCGTGACGCTCAGAATGAGTTGCAGCTGCTAATTGCTAATTGAAAAATTAGAAACTCAGTTAGAAAAAGGATCTAATTAAAATGAAATTAGATAAAATCCCTTCAAACTAGTTTCTTCCCCTTTGCTTTTTTCCCCCAGTTTTGCGATCACAGAGCCATTAGCACTTGCCAATTACATTTAATTGTTAAACACAAATACGTTTTTATCCGACTTCCTCCAAAAACCTTCTCCTAGTGAAACATGTGTCTGTACGGGAGGCTGAGTCGCAGCCCTGATGTCAGCAGATCACCTGCCCATCTTTTCCTCCCCACACACAAGCTGGGGTTTTGTGTAGGTCAGCGCTTGCATCTCTCCTCTTCAGAACATGGAACTTCTCCTGGGCTGTACAGATGTACCGCTCCTTCTGCGGTGCACTTGGGTAGCACTGTCCCCGTGGTGTGCAATGGGCATCCCTGCTTAACTCGGGGGAAGTTCCTCTCTGATTCCTCTGCCATTGGCTCAGCGGTGTCTGCGCTGCTGTCGTAGTTCTCAATGCTCATGGGGCTCTTGGCACGCTTGGAGTTAAGCACAGATGTAAATCTCCCCGTGGCCTGGTGGTGGGATGTGTGCAGGATAAGGTTTGCAGGAGGAAGCGCTGTGCTCTCTGTGGGTTCTGATGGTTGGCGGATGGCTCAAAACATAACGGAGAGCTGGAAATAAGAAGAGAAGATTGGAGAAGGTAGAAGTGACAAACCAAAGGAGAATGTAACGATGCTGTGCTAATTGTCACTGCCTCAAAACTTCACTGGACGCGTTTATAGAGCTCACAGCAGGCAGGAAGGAGAGGAAGAGTTAATCTAGTTGCAGTCGGGGTTGCTGATGGCAAATCTTTTTAGCCGTGGGCTAGTAAACCTCATGTAGATGGATGCTTTACCGCTCTCATCTGGGAATCCTGCCCTTGACATAATTAATGCACAGACATGGCTGTCCTCTGCCAGCGCTCCCATCTGTCGGCGCGGAGGAGCGCTCGCTCGCAGGCAGGGTGGGCCAGGAGGATAACAAGGTGTTCCTGCAGCAGGAGATGGAGGGGGCTTCGGAGCACCAAGCCCAACTGGAAGCCTGACAAGAGCTCGTTTGCATTTTGGCTGTCTCCCCTCCCACAGCAGTCACTTTGCTGAAGAGTTAATGCTGATTGAGTTTGGGGCCGGTGGGTGTTTTTGGGCTCTGACTGAACGGGACCGTTTGGTGATGCTGAGTGCTCAGGGTTTGTACTTCACATTATGTACAACTGCTTCAGGGAGGTGGTAAAGCATAGAAGGTTTGTTGCCTGGAGCTGCCAGTTATCAGTGTAAATGGGTCAGAAAGAGCATACTTTCATACCAGGAGGGAATTTTGCTTTACCCAACACAGTGAGGGCATCTGAACTGAGCTCAGACAGCACAGACAAGAATTTTTTTTTTTTGCCACGCTGATGGGTAACTGATACCAGAACAAGGATTTCACAACTTCAACAAACAAGCAGCAGATGTCTCATCACCAACACGAATGTGTCACACAAACCACGCACAATACCTTGGGAAGGTAGCCAGAGTGGGGCCACCAGACCCTGCTGTATCCCTCGCGGGGATGCAACGTAAGCGTTACTGTGCTGATCTGATGGGCAGTCCCCTTCTCAAATCATGTGCATCCGAAGAAGGTTTCAATCCCCAGCATTTCTGCAGCTAAGACAAAGAGCAAAAATAACCGCTGTGCGCACAGACATCAGCGTGGGATGCTCTCAGGGCTTCACCAAACGCACTCGTTTTGTTATTTGATGTGAGAGGCACTGTCTGCGGGGAAGATATCAAGGGAAAGGAGGGCACAGGGGGCACTGATCTCAGAGAAGAGTGGCCCTGAGCCACTTGACGCTGGCGATCCCGGCTCCCGGAGCAGCAGTCGTTCTGCTAATTACAGCTCTTGTCTCCCACGTCAGTGCAGCTTAGTGGGGAAAGGAAGAGCACTTGGGTCGTGAGCTTCCCAGGGCTTTGCCATTTCTTTTCTAAATATGGCAAGCAAACTTAAAGAGCCCTTTCAAGGTTGCAGAGGACTCTGGGATGAAAAGGCGGATGTAATGCTGGAAAAATTCTGGATTTTTATTGCTTTCCCGTGCGGTGTTCATTTTGCAGCTGACATTTTATAGAACTTGTAGTAGTTTAATTAGATACACTGATTACTATAAGCTGATTGTATCACCTATCATAAATATTATTATTCTGTTATTGATCTGCTCCGTGGCTTTTGGAATATAATGACAGTACTCATGAAAGAAGAGCTATGGGCAGTGGGTAGATGCAGTCATACGGAGCACCATCTTTCCATCCTAACTGGAATTCAAACTCATGGTGCACCTCTTACTTATTTTCTATTTGTTGCAAGGGCGTTGCTTGGTTTTTGCCTACATTTGGGGTAAAAGCAGCTCGTTTGTGAGAACTTTTCCACTGATTGCAGACTGCAGTGGAGCCAGAACTTGCAGCAAAAAACCAATGGAGCAAAGTGGGTAAAGTCTGTCCTGAGCTTAAGATAACAATAAGAAAAAAAAAAGAGGTAGGAGAAAGGAAAAGGAAGATGTTTCACAGCCAGCAGATTGTGCTGTGTAAAGCTTTACCTGACTGAGCAATCACAAACCAGAGCTAAGCATCAAACAATGTGCAGACAGAAAGCTTTTAGGTTAGCTCATTCCCAGCTTTTGAAGAAAATAATGTGCCATACCAAATATTTGTAGTCTTTTGTGATGTGTTTGTCTCTGTTCTGATCATCCAGAACAAAGTAAGCAAAGTAATCAGTTACAGGGAGAAGTGTGCCAGCAATGGGATTCTTCATTACCATTTAGAAAAATAAGCACATATTGATACACATATTCTGCTGATTTTGGAGATATATATATATTGCATACGCACATGTAGAACATTGTTGTCACATTCAATTTGCAGAGCACTGCAGCTCTGTAATGGTGAATGGCAGTAGAAAAGAAAGGGGCAAGGAAGGTTGAAGAGATGTATATAATCATGCTGAAAAAGACTTTTCTGAAGCCCTGAGGCTTCTGTGATGGGATCAACCCATGCAGCACAGTTGTGTATGTAGAGAGGATGGAACGAGGAGGGAAGAGCATGATTAAAAAGGACAGATCTTTTGTGAGAGGTTACTGATCCACTGGAAAAGAAAGATGGGTTGGAAAAAAGGTGCCTGGAAGGGCTGAGCGTCTGAGCACGGCCCTCAGACCCACTCAGTTCCACCGTTCTTTTCAGTTAATCTTTGGAATTTTATACTCAGGTGTTGCAGGTGACTCTCCTGAGTCTGAACCAGGCATTTCTGAGTAAATAAGCGTGGACAGTCCTCCCTGGAAACTGCTGTGTGTTATTTCCCATGCTCGCTCTGTCCGAGCTCATGCACATGCATGCTGACTCTCAGCAAGCTCTGGGTGTTGGGGGTTGATATAGAGCCCATTTCCTGCACACACATATTGCCTAAATACTCTCAGGTATGCTAACATATACCTAAATTTAATTCTTTCCCCTTAATAAGTGAGGTAAGAGTGAGCAATGCCATGTTCTTCCACCACTACTTACAATCACAAAGGCAGTGTCTGTTCTGTGCCTATGTTGACTTACAGCTGCTAAATAAAGTGGCCGTGCCATTCATGATTCTGAAATGTGAAAAATGCTTCCCAACGCATCTTTCAGTGCAGGGCAGCTGTTGCACATATATACAGAAATAATGGAAGGCTGCTTAAAGGCACTTCTCCATCCTCACATCCTCTCCGGATAATTCATGCTGGGCCCTGATGGCAAAGGGATCGTAACTGGTGGTTGATGGAATTCAGGATCACAAGCCAGGGGCTGCGTGGCAGCCTCAGCAAGGGAAGCACGTGGGAACAGCCTCGATTAAACCAGGTAGAACTGGCAAAATGGGATTGCAGGCAGAAAGTCAGCGCGATGAAGTCGGATGCCGACGAAATACGTACAAATTGCAAAACTAATAATGGCAATTCATGCTCAAACTGTCAGGGGGACACCAGCCATCCTACATTACCCCAGGAGTGCAAAATGAGCTGCTAAGGAGGTCACGCTGCTGGTAGCAGTTGTCTGTTATCGCGTGTCTCGGCTCAATTCTCCAGATGCAGAAATATTTCCCGAGCTGAAATGAGTTCTCAACTTTTGCTTTTGCCCCGAGGCTGAGATGGTGGTGATGGCACGGCGGGGCGCGTGTTCCTTGGGTCTGCAGAGCGATACGCTCCTGCCGCGGTGAGGACTACGGCCCTGAGCAGATGGGTGGCTCCAACCCAACTCAGTTACCGCCGAGCTCCACGCGCTGCGGGGTGCAGAGAGCAACGACAAAGAAAGGGAACGGATTTCAGGCATGGCAATCTCCACCTTTTGGCCTCCCCTCCACCCCCACCGCCCTCCATCCCTCGGGGCTGCCACGAGAGCAGCCGCTGCGCGATCCACACGCGGCTGTCGGTGGCAAAGCCGTTCCAAGTGGCTCTTGTGAGCAGGAGGGCTGAGAGTAATCACGCAGGTGTTGCGGGTTTTTTTTTAAAGCAGATTGTATTGGGAATTTGTGGTTCTTCTCGCTTTTAAGCTCGGTTAGAATGACAGTGGAAGTAAACGTACCAGCACATTGTTATCTCACCACGAGTGCCACAAGGTGACGTTTTCACAGGGGCACCGCTTTTGTTGAAGTATGATGCCTTAATGTTATGACAACCAGTGATGGGTTATTAAGGTACAAATATAAACAGGACACGAGAAGTGTTTCTCTTGGAGCTGGTTAGAAACGTTGCCAGAGAAATTCCATCTGCAGATTCAGTGGTGACTTCCCATGAAGGAAAGCCAGACACGGGGAGCGCTGGCTGCCTAGGTCCATAAGAAGCAGCCCTGTGCTCCAGCCCCAGTTTTCTGTCCATTTGGCCAATGGAGAGTTAAACATCTTTGTGCACAGGGCTTGTTTCTTAGAGCAGAATTTCCTGGCACGGGGACCCTGATCTTCTTGCAGGGGTTGGAGAGGTGAGACCGGGGGGTTCAAAGCGCTGCTATGAGCTGGGCTAATCTAATCGTAGTCAAAATGCACTTTAATAGTAATTTAATATAATAACTCTCGAGAATCTGTAAATGTTTTACAAATATTGGGTAACTTGATTTCATGCTGCAGCAGGGTAGGAGTTCAGGAGGTGATCTCGACCATCATCCCAGTACAGCCTGTCCTGGGAAGGCATTGACTGGGGATGTAGGGCAGCTCTCTGTGCTGCTGAAAAACGGGATGCCATCTTTGGTTGGTGCAGGGTGAAGTCCAGCAAACTGTTGTAAATACCCCTACAAAAATAACAGATTTGTATTGAATGCGGATATTTGCAGCTTAGATGTATAGTTCAGTGTGCATTCAGATCAAGCCTTTCTATCTAACCCCGCTTTTTCTCCTTTTGGGGCTGTTCCTCATGTAGCGGCTGAACCTCAGCTTGCTCGTTGCTGTAACTCATGCCCATGCGTTTGTTGCCTGTTGGTACAGCTACAGAAACTCTGTTGTCTGTTTGGGCAGAGCTGCAGAACTTCCTTCCTCTGGTTCTGCCTCTCCCTTTCCTCTGCTGTAGCTGCTGAGCAGTGCTGTTCCCTGAGCACCTCACGCAGATTCTGGCCCCAGGTGTGTCTGTGTCAGAGTGTTGTTCAAAGCACATCGCAGGAATTGCAGGCTGGCTTCTGGCTTTACCATAAAGGTATCCATTTATCCTCATTTTCCCTAGGCAAGCTCCAGTCCTGTGGCTTTAATAATCACAGGAGCTGAGCTGTTATCTGTAGGCGCTTCACACCAGAGTCAGATATTCTTTTCAACCTCGAACACTGCACCAGCCAAGACACAGACTGCAGAACTGCATTTTGTTTGCAGTGACCAGCATCTCCCCCTCATCCATGTGCTGGCTCTCTGGTTACACCGAGAACAACATGGTGTAGTTTTGTTATGGAGCGTGTTGGATGAGATCATGAGTACAGCAGCACGAGGTGCCAGGCACAGCTGGAACGGGGCAGGGGAGTCTGCAGGGAGGCAGCTGCAGGAACAGGCACAAGCAGAGGATGAAGTTATGTCAGCGGCCAAAGTTCCCTCTTTGATTATTTTGGCAGCTGTTCCCCTTCGCTGGGAGCTGGCTCCTTCTATTTGGTTAAGTTTTAATAAATAGCAATTGGACAAAGCTGACTGAACTTTGAAGTCAGCCTGCCTTCCAGCAGGTGCTTGGGCTAGATAATCCTCGGGTCTCTTCCAATCTATTTTTTTTTAGGATTTCATGTAACATGAGGTTGCTCTTGACTTCCTTCTCAACCGTGCACGAACTTGCTCGTGGATATGTATTTTTTTTTCCTGAGTACTTCTACCTGAGACATACAGCGGCTTTCTGGAAATGTTTGCATAAGCAAATCCAATCCCAACAACCATTTACAGGCAATGAAGAGCAAAAGGGGAAGGGGCAGGGGCAATGAGAAGTTAATTTAAGCGTGTAGACTGATGTTTGCAGAACAGCTGTTGCACTGTTTACCCAGCTTTGCTAATTACGGGCCAGGACCCGCACTCCATCGTCACGGCTGTGCTGCCTGCACACGCACTAAGCATCCAAGCCTGTTCTGCATGTGGAAGTAAGGGTACATTGTTGGTGCTGCATCTTTCCCATTGCCCACAGCTCCTTGCCCCTGGGGCAGTATGGATGGCTTCACAGGTGTTCGTGCACCTGAGCTTTGGAGAGCTGCAAATGTTCGTGGGAAGCAGTGCAAGGGATGGGGGAGATGCTTCTGAAAGAAGAGCTCAAATACGCCGGTGTGTCTTTTCCTTGGGAGCTTCCTTCTGCTCTGCTCATGTGTGACTTCACCTGCTGAGCTGGATTTTAGCTACCGTACTTGATCATAACCCCTTCTCATAACTATGGAGAGAGAAATCCTTGATGCATTGTAAAGTACTTAAAGAGCATCAGAGAGAGGAAAGAACAAAACTGAACGTTATTAGCGACAGGACGAGGGGAAATGGCTTTAAGCTGGAAGAGGGTAGATTTAGCCTTGATATTAGGGAGAAATTCTTTACTGTGAGGGTGGTGAGGCACTGGAATAGGCTGCCCAGCGAGGTTGTGGATGGCCTCTCCCTGGAGGCACTCAAGGCCAGGCTGGATGGGGCTGTGAGCAACCTGGGCTAGAGGGAGGTGTAGCAGGGGGTTGGAACTAGATGATCTTACAGGTCCCTTCCAACCCAAACCATTCCATGGTTCTATGACTCCATGAATACTTCAGCACTCTGGATGTTCTGGAGATCCCTCCCCGCCTATCGAATACAGCCAGTTGGATGTGGCGATGGGTCTGGGCATTGGTTTTGCTTCTCCCCCCCACGCCACCCAGCGCTCACCTCCCGCAGCACGCAGGCACAGAGCCCCCCAGGCTCAAGGTGGGCTGCACCGGGGCCGTTCGGTCGCTGGGTCTGAAGGGATGTGCGTGGATCTCGGCGCCTGCAGCGTTGCATGGGACGTGCGTAAATAAATAATAAACAGCAGAGGCGTACGGGAGAGCTCACAGCGCATCTGCCCGACGTTCAAGGAAAAAAAAAAATTAAAATATCAGAAGATGAAGATGGCAAAAGACCCCTGCAGGGGAAGCCTCTTTGTCTAATGACCTTTCTAGGTCTACGATAGAAAATACAATAGCCAGCCCTCATAAATCATAGTTCAGGAAAACATCCGGAGGGCAGGCTTTGACACTGTTTGCATATTCAAATGTCACCCCACTCATGAAAGAAAGACAAAATGTTTTTTACTCTCAAAAATGTCAGCACGGGCTGGATTAGAAAAGATAATTCAGAAGTACTTCCAGAGAATAATTACCTCTGTCACCTACCTGCAATGTAGTTAATGAATGGGAAGAGAGGGTGTTTTATTAGAAAAAAAATTATGATTATTAGAGTAATTAATCAGCTGCATGATGACAGCTTCCCTGAGAAAATAATCTCCAAAGGCCAAGCAGCTACAGTAGGGCATTTTGTTGATAAAGCACCAGAGGCACAAAACATTCCTCTGCTGTTAGATAGGAGAGTGCTTGTGTGGTGGGATTATGGCGTGCGCTGGGCACCTGTGGGGCTGCTGCACCTCCAGAGCGAAAAGATTCATCATCTCATTGGTCGAATGAAGGAAATGTCATCGCCTTCTGGTCTCTCCCAAATAAATAACGCTTTCTTTTCTTCATCCTCTTTGTCTTATCTGTGTTAAGCCTCAGCCCAGGAAAGCAATTAGGGATCTATTTGTGTCTGCAGCTCTGCGTGCGTGGCTTAGCATCCCCCGTTAGCACAACGGGGGTTGTTCCACACAGGAAAGGAAAGGCATAAAGGGACAAACTTACGGCCCCTTCGGTCTCTGCTGGCCATTTTTGTCAGCATGGACTTCCCATTTTCTGGTCCGAGCTCAGATCTGGATGTTAACACTTTTCTACTGTGATGCCCTATGCCTATGCCTGAAAATGCAGATTTCCAAGCTTTCGGAAGGCCACAACCCACCCCCTCTTGACTGAAGAAGGGACCTGAAAACCACAGTGAGAAAATTAAAAAAATAGAGAAATGGTCAGAATTGGCCGCACTCCCCTGCAGCCTGACATGGGCCGGGCTGGGGTGCAGCAGCTCCCACAGGGACGTGTCCCCTGCATGGACGAGCACAGCATTGACATCCCCAGCACCGTGCCCTCTCCTGTCCCCTCCTGCAGTGTCCCCATGCCAGCAACCAGAGGGGACGTGTCCCCTTGGAGCTGAGTGGTGATGCAGAAAGGGGCTGTAGGGCGGGAGGTGCCTGAAGCCTGCGCAGGGCTCCCCGTGCTTTGAGGCTTTGCTTTAACGTCAGCATCTGAAGCAAACGCCTGAAGCAAAGGTGCCGTGAAGTCTGCAGCAGCACTCACTTTGCTGTGTTAGGGGTTGTGCCCTCCCTCTCTTTCTACAGGTACGATATCTGTATGGTGTGGTTTAATCTGCAGAGGGTCTCATCCCTCCGAGGTCACGCTGTGCCCTGAAGGATCAGCTTCTCCCCTGGATTTCTGCATTTCTTTGCCCTTGCCCCCTCTCGCCCTGCCCAGCGCTGAGCCCTGGCTCTGAGCACCCCGAGCTGGGCTCTGGGCAGGGGGTGCAGCTCTGTGGCTAAACACGCAGTGAGAGCAGAGCACGCAGCCAGATAAAGCTCAGCGCAGGGCTTGCTTACGTCCCCTTTCACCCCGTGGCAGCATCACTTTATTTCTAGATCATGAGGTCTTCCCGCTTGTTGGAGCTGCAGGGATTTCTCAAGGCCACGAGTGAGCGCAGGGCTGGGGCTGAGCACTGCTGGGCCCCCGCTCCTCTCCTCTCTCCTGATCTGCTCTGTACCGTGCCTTCTGCACAGACTGCCAGCGCGGTGAGGGCACAGCACCCGCAGCTCCGTGTGCATCACGGAGATTTCTTCCGAGCAAAACAAGGGTGTGCTCACTCACAGCAGAGTGACTATTGCAGAGGATAATGCATGAACAAATGCCAAAGGCAACAGCTCAGAGATATATTATTTACATATTTATTAGAAATTCAGTGCTGCTTGTGAGAGCAAGCCGCATCTGACTTCAATCCCAGTAAGTAAACAACCCGATGGGCACATAAGAGAAAGGGGAAACAAGCGCTGATGCAGTTTACACAAGCTAATACAGTAAAACAAAATATTCAGAACATGGAACTATCTTGCAAGATATGAAAAAAAAAAAAATCCCACCTTTATTCTTCTTGGTTAAGCACTCATGAAGTAATAATTGCAAAATAATTTAATTATATGCGATATCAGTTGCCTCGCAGACCAACAGAATGACAATTAATCCTTGTTTATCTAAACTGCATTCTTGTTCGGTCTGAACTGCCCTCCAGCACCGAGCATCACTTCTGCTTTATCTGAACTTCTGTTGGCCTCGCTTTCATTAGTATTTTTTTCCCTCTGGGTGCTTTAAGGGGGGGGGGGGAAATAACAAGACCTGCTAGCTGCTGCACGAGAAGGAGCATGGGAGGGATGTGGGGAATGGTGGAGCAGAATAAGATCCCAGGAGCTGCTGGCTGCAGGAGCTCAGCCATCGTGGCCCACTGCAGCCCTATGGGTGAAGCCCCTCCAGCTCCCCAGCATCTGGGGCTGGTCCTTTGCTGGGAAACAAAGCGCTCTTTCGCAGCACGATGGGAGGTCTCCTGGAAAAGAGCTTCAGAATGTGAAAAGCTCCGAAGTCATAATTTGGAAATTAAAGATTTTTTTTTTTTTTTTTTTTTTCTCATTTGAAGTCGTTAAGCACTTTCCGTCTGTAAAATAAAAGCTGAAAAGCCGGAGTTATTTTGATTCCATCAGTTTTTGTATGTGAGAAGAATCGAATCCATAGCCTGACCCATAATCTGTTCAGGAAACTCTTCATTTCTCCCACCTCTTGTTGAGAGAGAGCATTTGATATTGCCAGCGATTCAGGACACAATAAAAGGATGCAGAGGCTTTCAGCTTCTTTTCCAACTGCTTATTTGAGGCATTTCCAGGTAGATAGGGGTTATAAAATGATCAGGAAGAGGAACAAAGGGTTTGTAAAGGTTATAAGAAGTGTAAAAATGTTTGGAAGTGTTAGCAGTGCTAAAACCTATTATTTAAATTCATCAGATGTCACTTTGAAGGAAGCTTTCAGAAACAGTCTTTATATGTATTCTTTTCTAAGAGAAACTCATACGTAATTGTCAAATAAAGAGCACTCCAGGCCACAGCCCCTACTAAATGTCAAACCTTCCAGACTAATAACGCCCCGCGGTGTTTTGGATGGAAAGGGTAATGCAGTAATAACACAGGGCTCTCACCACGATGGGAACCAGCTCCCAGCCATGGCTGAGGACATCCAAGTTCCAGGGCAGCTCTCACTGGAGCTGATTCAAGAGGGGCTCCCGGTGTCGGTACAGAGCTCAGCTAGCAGCCTTTTGGGTATTGGGGAAACGTGATTAACAGATGCGCCTTCCATATCCCAATAACTCTCTTTTGAATTGCAAAGTGGCCTCCTGCTTATTTGGAAGTACAATGTGTCTAACCTTCCAGGCACAGCTTATTGCTAATTTCTTATGCCACTATGAATCTATGATTTATTTAACAAATTTCCACCCAGCAAATAAAACAACATTTGTTCTACCTGGAGGGTAGTTCCCAAATATCACAGCACAGCCAGGCACGGCTGTAACAGCTGGCACAAGAGCAGCGGTCAAAATGATGAACCGAGCGTCTGACTTCAGACAGCAAGAAGTGAAATGGTGTGAGTAATGTCAAACAGTCACGGAATATCCCGGGTTGGAAGGAACCTATGCAGGTCATCGAGTCCAACTCCGAGACAGAGTCCAGCTCCGACACAGAGTGCTGCATCTTCAGCCGTGCTTCTCCTGGGCAGGCACAGTCATCGTGAAGCCGTCACGTTTTCGGCTGTGTTGGTATCATTTACGTGTATTGACGTAGAGAACACTGCCAGCTGTTTTCTGTACCAAAACGCTCACAAAGAGCAAGCTGTAATGAGCCAGTGCTGCAAGAGGGACAAGGAAATTTGAAGCAAACAAACTGTGACCTTGAACTTCCATCTAAGCTTCAAATTAGAAGAAAAATCCGCCTTAATATAGCCGTGCTTCTCCAACAACACCTTGAAAAATTCTATTTATTTGGTAGGGTTGTTTATTCCTGTCTCCAACCCAGAATATAAATGCCCCATCCTTAGACTTTTGGGTTCACTTGTTGGAATCGAGCACCCTTCTGTCCGTTCTCTTTGATAAGGAATAGGAAGCTCCAGGACTGAAAGTGATGCAGAAGGGCAGCACACGCCTTTCTTTGCCAGTTAAGTTCAGTTGCTGCATTTTGAGATGTCACAGCAGGTAATAAAATGCATTCCCTATATTCAGAGCTCAAGAAAGAAGTTTCCCCAGAATAAACACACCTGAAAGGAATTTTCTTTGGGTCTTATTTACTTTGGGTTATTGAAGTGGCAAGTGTGTGCTGTCCGTGCAGTGCGGGGGATTAAAAGGCTCCAAGGACGGAGCCCAGACCCCGGTGGGTGCCTAACTTCCACCACCAGCAAATCCATTTCTCTCCCTCTGTGTTTGCTTTGTGGCAAGCAGACTCACCGAGTGATGGCAGCGGGTTCTGAATGACATCTGCAGAGCTGAGGCATCCCTCCCTGCCCAGGGCTTAGAAAGGAGCGAGGCAAGAAAATATCCTGTTACTGCTGTTGGCAGGATTTCTTTTTGCTTGATGTCATATTTTAAATTTATAAAATATTTAACCTAGGCAAATGTAGTTGAATCGTAATAGACTTCTCAAACTTGTAGGGAAAAAGGTTGACTATTTGCTCTCAAGAGGCTGATTATTTACTCTCTCCTGTGTAAATAACTGCACAAGAGCAAGAAAACATCTATCCTCCTCTGCTCTGCTCTTGTGTTCTCCTCAAACTCAGCATAAAATAGAATAGATTGGAGGAGAGCACAATGAAACTGCAGTGAGATCCGTTCACATCGGGCTCTGAGCACCTGATGGAGCTGTGGGTGTCCCTGCTCGTTGCAGGGGAGTGGGACCAGATGGGTCCCTCCCAACACGGGGTGATTCTGTGATGCTTTGCAGTGCCTTGGGCTACTGCTTCTTTGTCGTGCCACTGGGGTTGCTCTGCAGAGCTTCATATCTCTGCCCTTGGTTCATCAGAAGCATTGCCCCTGATTGCATGAGGAATGTAACAGATGATGGAGGTCTATTTGTTCGTGTCTGTGGTGTCAGACATTCGTTGTTGTTTGGTTGTGCTCACAGAAGGATTACGCACCACATTTATAAGGGAATGACGACGTAATTAGTCCATCTCGGGAGAAGTAAATGTACATTTCTGTGGGCTAAGCCTTTCCTACATGGACTTCTTCTTCCTGGCCTACGTCTGGTGCTGGCAGAGGGGAGGGCAGAGGGAGGAGCCGCTCCCCCAGGTGGGCTGCTCCCTGCGGAGGGGCCCATTGCCCACCCATGGCAGTGCACTGGGACCAGACCCTTTTGGCCTTGGCAAGACCAGAGCTAAACAGCTCCTAAAGAGCTCTGGATGCTGACGCTTTTCTCTTGCTATTGCTCTCAGGCTGCCTTAAACCTGAAGCTCTGCTCCCACAGCTCGGCAGCCCCCTGGGATTCCTCCAAAAGTGACGGGATCTCAGACTGAGTGGTCCTGATCCATCAGCTCAGTGCCTGTTTTGTAACAGCCGTCCGCACAATGACACACATCACAGCACAAGCAAGGCTTTCTGTTTATAAAACAGTCAATAGCGTTTGTGAAGAATTATTTTTTTTCCCAAGGACACCTTTCATTTCAGCCTCTGAGGGAGCTGGGAATAAATTGTTCCTTACCATCAGCACTGACCTCGCTTGTTTAAAATGTGGGCGTCTTCTGAACAAAAAAACACCATTTGCTAAATGAAGCAAAACACCATAATAGGTTTAATGATGTAGATTTATCTCCTAACAGTTGTTTTGAGATCACAACAAATCATTAAAATCATTAACTCTCTGAGCTAAATTAGATTACAGATCTTGGAGAATGTCTGGCCACTGCGTTTGCGAGCAGCGCCTCGGCCTGCCTGCGCGCGTCATTAATTCTGCTCAGATTCCTCTGCAGACAATGAACCAATTCAGCATATTCCAAGTCAGATGAAACAAAACAACAACAACAAAAAAAAGCCAACATCTTTGTGTGCGCGCATGTTTTGTTTCTTCTCCCAGCCTGTTTCCAGTAGCGGAAGATATTTCCCCGGTACGGGCAGAATAGGCTGCGGCTGCTGGGGAGCATTGTCTCCGGTATCACAAGGCTGCTCTTATCTGTTAAAAAGCCAGGCAATGTGGTCCCAAATCTGAACTGTGTAATTAAGAGGCACTTAAAGCTACAAGCCTTGCATAGCAGCCCATTTATATTGCACCTATCAGTGGCAGAGTTGCTGCCATAAAGTGCAGCTTTAAGCATAAGATAAAGGAACAGATGTGGAGGGTTTGGGAAGTCCGTGGCCAGTGCTGTTGTGTGGGTTGGTGGCTCAGCACCATCCCTTCCCACATGGAGCAAAAGCAAGCCCATGTTAGACCAGAGCCTGTCTTCATAGGAATCTGAGCCTGCTCGGGCTTTCCTTCTGCAGGTCCCGTGTCCTTGTGGTGCTGCTCAGAGAGGCTGTGCTGGACAAGAGCCGTGCTGCGTCCGCAGACGCAGGAGAGACATTGCTCGTGATCCCATTTTCTGTTTAAATTTGCGTCCTTCCAATTTTGTCATGGATTGAGCTGTAAAAGGGAACGCCCCGAAAGAAGGGAAGATGGAAACTGGGCACATGCATACCAACACACTGCTGCTCTCCTAAGAGCATTGGGAAGGTTACCCTGACCCTCAGCCGGGGCTGGAGAGAATGCAATGAAAAGAAGTCCTTGTCCCGTAGCGCACTGAAGGATGCCTGCAGGGGAAGGAGCACGGAGAGCTCTGTCCTGTTTCTTGCAGGAACTTTCCGTGCCCTTTGTTTGTCTGTGGGTTTCTTTCCACCTCTTAAAGGTGGTGTGGGAGGCCGAGCATTCTTTTCTGTCTTTCTGGAGCCATTTTTAGTATCTTTATCTTTTTTTCTCGCGTTTTAGAATTGATTGTTTATCCCCCATACACCTTGATGCTTACTTTCTCCTCTCCACCCCCTCCTCTGAGCCTCCCCTTCCACACTCTGATTTGTGAGATGGTTTATTCTTTGATTCTGTATAGCCCTTAGCAGATTTCACCCTCATTGCCACCTGTGAAGAGTTTCACACTTATTAGAAAGGGTATAATTTGGGATATGTGAAAAGATAAAAAAGAAAGAAAGGAAGGAAAAAAAAAAAACCCAACAAACCGAAGAAACCAAAGAAACAAAAAGTGTATTATTTTAAGTGGAAATGTATTGAAAGGGAAATGAGCCTTGCTGAGCCCTGGGCACGCTCAGCAGGACAAGGATGAGCGTGTCCTGATGCCACCTCCCTTGGGGGGATGCTGATGGGATGAGCTCTGTCCTGCTCCTGAGCTGTCCCCTCTTCGTGGCTCTGCAGCGGGGCGAGCTGTGCTGCTCTGCTGCAGGAGGGCTTTGTGTGTCTCTTTGTTTCACATTTGCACCAAATGCCAAAATACCGGGAGAAAAGTTGCCTCCAGCAATTTTTTTGGAGCTAGAAGGGGAGCATTCTAGCTCTTGACATCTTGGCAGGGGTTCCCAGAGCCCATATGTCAGATCCAGAGAAACAGTTCACATTAATTTTAAATGGAAATCTTAGACCTTTGCTAGGCAACTGCATCTCTCATTGCAATTCTACCCACATTTTAGTCCAAATAGGCTTGACAATAGCACACTAAAATCTGAGTGCTTCAGCAAAACAGAATCACACCCTTTTGATTGAACATCCATCCTTGTTCTATTTGTTCAGCGGCAATTAAAATAAGCATGAAATGTGCTTGGGCATGCTCTTGGTCTCATGCTCATTTTAAATATTAACTCCAAGTCTTCATTGCTATTATTTAGTAATAATGTTTATTATTGGTAGGGCTGTACTACCTGGGGGCCAATCTTTTATTATTCAGTATAAGCATACATGAGGAACAGTTCTTCCCAAAAGCATTGCAGATCTAATTGAACGCTACCATAGGCCAACAGATTGCTTACAAATATTTCCTATGTATAATAGCCTAGCCACTGCACCAAAATCCTTTCTGATTTGCATCAGTGTAAAAAAGCAACAGCCCTCATCTCCTGCTCAGTGTGTCTGGCTCTTGTTTTTGCTTCTTGCCACGGATTCCATTTTGTTTGATAGGAAACCCTGGGACTATTTTCCCTCCTGTTTCCAGTGCCCGTGCTTTAGCTCAATCCTGGAGACCACGTTAGTAGCAATGGGGGTAGCAGGGTCTGGAGATCTGTGCTGACTGCGGTGACTCTGGCATCTGTGCTGGCTCCATTCCTCTCCTCCAGGATGACAGTGCCAGTGAGGCCATAACTTACTCAAAACCGGTGCCTGCTGCTCAGCCGCTTGCTTTCTGCCCAGACTCTTCCAGCTGCTCTTGCCCACGTACAGTAGCTGACTAATTACAGAGCAAATATATGTTTGTTAAGTTGCCAAAGCACATGAAATTGCCCCTGTGAGATTCAGCAGAATCTAAAGTTCCCGTCTTTCTCCTGTTACAGGTGTTGGCTTCTGCGGCATGGAGGCAATGGGGCAGCTGAGCTCCTGTCTGCAAGTAAGTGAAGGACATTTTGCTGGCAGTTTGCAATAGGAGCATTGCAGATGCGTTGTTTTAGTGATGAAACGTGTGCTGTCTGGGTGCAGGCCCTCTCCCACCATCTTGGTGTTAAACTCGTGGCACTGCAGAGATGGGTGGATTGTAAACGCTTAGAGGATGATTCAGTTTCATGTTGACAATAGTAGTTGGATGTAAAGCTGGGATAGCAGGAGTGGTGTGAATGTGGGAACCAAAGCTTCCATGTGTTCCTTTCTTCCACTATTGCCTCCAGAAGGCATAATGGCAGACCAGCATGTCACAACACAAAGCTGTGCAGCAGCCAGCAGTTTCCATTCACATAAATGAGTGAGAAATATGTTTTTCCTCCCTGCTTCCTCCTCCCTTTGGGTGAGTTTGCTCGTTTGCATCTTTCATCTGGAGAATGAAGAACTCCTTCCTCCCTGCTCCAGGTTTCAGGGTTTTGGTTGTTGAAAATGGCTCCTGTTACAGTTGTGCTCTCATAGTAATTCCTCAGGTGCCAGTGCCCCCACTGCCATGTTCCTTTTGCTCCCAGTTTGCTCGTGCTCAGGAGGCTGAAGCTGCGTGTGAACACTGACCAAAGGGGAGGCAGGGAGGGAAACATGCAGGAGCTCAGCAAAAAGGAGAGCAGGAAATTGCTGCTGAGAAATCCCCTCAGAGGGGAGCAATCAACAGAAACACTTTCTTCTTCTTTCTTTTTTTTTATTTTAACCCAAGACATTAACGCTTTTAACGAGTGAAAGTAGCCATTACTTTAATACATGTGCAGTGGCTGTGGATTCAGATAGCCCTGCTAAATTTGGAGATACGGCAGGGCTATTCAGAGCAGCTTAACTTTTACAGACTCCTTTGGCAGCCCTGGGCTTTTTAAAGCCTGTGGTAAAATTCCCTTTTGCTTCATTGAGGCCAGATATCACTGTCTGCTTTTATCTCCTTTACAGAATTTTAGCATAAAGCTTTGAGAGAATTGTGAAGTCATCTCCTGCGTTACTTTCCAGCATGTTCCATGCAATGCTGTAATGGGGATGTAGCGGGGAACTTCCGCAATGGAGACATTTCCTATTGCTTGAGATGCATTTTTGCAGTTCCATCTTTACTGCCAATAATTTTTGTTCCGTGTTCATCCCGGTTCCCTGGTGGCTTGTGCTGGTCTTGCACCAATGTGGCACATGTTCTGGAATAGCACAAACGAGGCACGTTGTGACACACCAAAGAAAGAAGGACACTTTGCTTCTGTTCCCAGTTTCTCGTCTTCACCAGCAAAACTTTGACATTGTAATTATTTAGGACTTCTCCTTTGTGTGTATTCAGTTGTAGACTGGCTCGTTCCCACATCACCTAATGAGGGTGCTGTTGCCCAAACAAGATATAAAAATTTCCTTCCCTTAAACTGACCTTTAGTGATAAGTTAATGTCTTTGTGCCCGTGCAGAGGTTGAGATAAGGTAATATCCAGCACCCATTCAGGACTACCAGATCAGAACGGAGTAGGGAGGCTAGGAAAGAGCAGAACATGTGATACGGGGGCAGAATCAGCTTGAAATCCCTTTGCTCTGATTCAGCTTCTGATTTTCCTCCTCGCTTTGCAGCTCTTTGACCCCAGTGGGAGAGCACCAAGGACTGGGACGGTCCCTGCTACAGCTTCACGTGCCCTTGGTCAGGCTCTCGCTCGGCTCGGAGCTGTAACTGTTTGCACAATGAGATTCAGAACCACCATCTCCAGTTTGGGGCAGTGATGTACAGGTGGGAGTGGTGTTCCCACGTGCAGTGGGATTCTGCAGTGTCTCGGTTCTTGGGTCAGGCTGTGCAGGGACAGCTGCCCTCTCACCCCAGCAAACACTCGGGGACAGCAGCGTGAGCACAGTCAGCTTGTCTGCTGGGTTGTCAAATGAAGCCAGCTCATGATTCAGCCTGGTTATTGTAATGGATAAGGAATGTCAGGTTATCTTTCTCAGTTACCTTGAATCGTGAATTGGCATGAAACAAAGCTTACTGGAAAATGCAGATTTTCTGCCATTTGTGAAAATTAACTCCTCTAATTAACTTACACATATAAATGCACTTCGAATGAAGACATTAAGTTGATTATCTAGAAAATTACTACCTTGGTAGACTCCCTAATGCCACCTCTAAATATGCCAGGAATTAAATGGCTCTCGTGGCATTGTTGTGTCACTGCAATTGAATGCTCGCTGATGGAAGACACCACTTCCCTTTTTGGCTAAATTTAACCTTTAATTTCAGAGAGTGGCATCAACAGATCCCACTGGGTTTGCTTGCTCTAACCTGTCAGAGAATCTCTCTTGGAAAATCCCTTCCCATTCTGTGTGTGTTTTTTTTTTTTTCTGTTTGTTTGTTTCTCAGTCAACACGGTTCAGTAATGCTGGCTAGTATTTTAGGTATTCTGCAGGTTAGATTTAGATTCTTGTGTCATACAGGGATGTCTGAAGTTGTAGCTTCACCGCTCAGATGAGGTATTTAAAATGTGGGTGACCAAGAGGATGGTGATATGCAGAAGAGCAAACTGTGGTTGCATCTACAACCCAGCGAGTGCCTACATTCCTCCAATGGGTGTTCATTGCTGGTGCCCTTGTACTAAAATTGAAACATCTTAAAAAAATAACTGGGCTGTCTGAATCAAAAGGCCCACACAAGAGCAGCTAAGGAACAGCACCTGCCAGAGCCAGTAATGTACCATTTATTGACCTTGACAGCATCCGCATCATATTTTCCAGTGTTGGCAGACAGCAACGTGCAGCCACGGTAACAGAGTCCACCTTTCAGCACCAGTACAGAGCAAGGGCCAAATTTCCACTCTCAGCTATTAACGAATTACAGCCATACTTTGGCTTCATGATGAAATTCATTGTTAGAGCAGGAGAAGAATGACAGTGACGACAGTTCCAAACTCATTCATAGACTTCTTTAGGTCTCAGACGATTCTGATGGCTCATTCTGCATCGTGGGGAGCGGGTGTGTGTGTGTGTGTGCATGCTGCTGGAAAGCAGAACCCAGTCCTGACAGCATGGCACTGCTCCATATAATTTAAGGACCAATGCCTTCCTTCAGTGCTTGGTCCAGGCACAAATTCTGTAGCTGCAAATTGTACCCTCTTTCTTTAAAGAGGAAGAAGAACTTTGTTCAAATTCTTTTCGGTTGTGTTCCGTGTGAGTTCGCCTTGGCTGTAACATATTGTGATGTCGAGGACTCTTAGAAACTTTAGAAATATGCAACTTAGAATAGCCTCCTTTTGGATTTTGCTTGACAGTGAAGAAGCTGTGTGACACTGCCTGAAACGATGGCCTTGAAAACCAAACAGTCCCTCCCCCCCAGATATTCATGATTTTCGTTTTGGAATAAGACTTATTCAGAGTGTGTAATGTGCTGGTAGGCTGCCAGCTTCAGATGGTAGAAGCAAATATGTAGCTTTATGCAACTAGAATTTTGTAAGGAGAAAACCTTTGTGCTTTTCATCACGGACCAAAGGAAAACCAGCAAAATAATTACTCTTAAATCACCTGGTTACACTTTGCAAGTGATACCGTGGCTAAAAGACCAGGCCTGAACAGAACTGAGTTAAACAGAAAGCCAAATTTAGACTTTATACAAGCCTCATCTGTGACTATTGGAAAAGTGGGAAGAGATAGAGAGTGCTACAGAGGTACCTGATTCTTCTAAAACGAGGACTTGATTAACAGCACAACTTCTTTAGGGGCTTTGGGGGATATGGGGACTGCAAAATGTTTCCAAAAGAGCTCTAACTCCGCTTCGCATCCACTGGAGAATGTCTGTCTGTCCCCCCAAGAAACAATAAAATTAAAAAAATAATCCTGACATATCTGATTTCCGAGCCAGAGCTGTCATCACATAAAATGTCATCATTTAGTTCCAGTACAAAATAGATGAATTCTCTTAATTTATTGGATACTCGAGCCTGTATTAATTGCTATCTGTTAAGAATTACAGTATTTCAAACCATCCATTAGGAAACTTCAAGATGTTTTATTATTATTATTATTTGGCAATTAGCTGCTGCAATTATCTTGCTAAACACTGTTTAAATGGGCTCACTGTAATCCTAGGTTTTCTGCTTTCTGCACGTTCAGGAAGGCAAAAATGAAGGATCCTCCCCAAAATCTCTTCGTGATGCTCAAGTGCTGGCAGCTGCCCTGTGGGCAGGGTAGGGCCATTCTGCTTCCAGCCAGAGGCTGCTGTGCTTCAGGCATTGGTGACACGAAGAGGGAGTTTCTCTCTCTGATAAGACAAAGGCTTTACAAACTCTTGTCATTTTTTGTTTTCTTCATGGTTTTTTTTTGCCCATTTGAGACCAGTCAGTTCCTACATTGCTGTTGGTGCAAGATGCCTTTGTGTTAAACTCATTAAGAGAAGATCCTCTCTCAAAGAGTTCATAATCTGTACAGACAAGACTGACAAAGAAAGCATTATCCTCTTACTGCCCTCTTCTTACCGGGAAGCAGAAAGATGAAGTGGCACAGCCAGTTCCCCATGCAGGTCACAATGTGCGTGCGAGATTGCTGCCCTAAATGCCTGACCAGCCAAAATCTGCTTGGCCAGTGCCCTGCTCTGCCTTCATTTTCAGATGACCCTCAATGCCAAGGCAGCAGAGATAGAATCTCCTTACCTGAGATGTTCAGCCATAATAATATTTCCTTAATACTTTAATTTTAAGCTCTTGACTTTTTTTTTTGTCCTTCTGTTAAGTCTGAGACATAGTAAGTTGTTATTTGTCTGGATATCAGACGACTGGTTAAATACTATCCGTTGCCTTAGGGCTGTGGAATATTTCATCACAGACAGATCAGACCCAATGTCACAGTTCTCAGAAATGTCAGAAAATTAATTATGGACTCGTGCCAACCCCTTTACTCTCCTCCCCATTCTGCTTAATGTCATGTTTAGAGACTTAATTTAGAAAACCGTCTCATTAGCTCCAGCAGACCAGTAAGAAAAACACTTCTCACTAGACATACAGGGCTCTGCCCAGTTCGTTGTCTGCTGAGTGTGACATAGGCTGATACAGAGATGGAGATAAGCTCTTTCTGTTTCCAGACCTAAACCTGTGCATGGTGTCTGTCTGCAATCTCAGTGAGATCAGGCTGCATTTCCTAGACCCGTCCTCTTAAAGCATATCAGGAAATATTCAGCCCATAGTTCTCTAACCCTCTCAGATCAGGCAAAATTCACCAATAAGCCTCACTTTGAGAAGGACATCCCTGATCTTGACCCTAACCTCATCAAAAGAAGCGTTCTCACTGCTTCCCAAACCCTGAGGAAAATGAAGCCTTTGAGCAGAGTTATACTGCTGTTTTCCAAGAGATTTGCCCGTTCCGTACCCAGACTGAAGAGGAACTCCTAACAAAAAGGAGCATGATGAAGATGTACGGGTATACCCTCACCTAAACACATGGATCTCCAACAGTTATTGTTATTATTTTTTTTTATTCTTGATGGCTGAATTTGCAACTCACTCTTGTCAGTGCAGCTCCAAGTGCTGCAGCACATCTGCCAGCTCTCCATATTTTCAATCCTCCCTGATACTCGTTCTTTATCACTAAATATTCTGCTATCAAGACTGCACGCACTTGATATCACTCCAGGATTTAAGAGGGCTGGTACACAGAGTTCCTTTGTGTGAGATGAGACACTTAACCTTTCCAAAGAGAAGAGCTGTTTTTAATCATTACTTCTGATTTGCACATACAGAGCATGGAGCCTAAAATCTATAAACATTTCAGGCTTTTTGTGGAGTGTCTTTTCCTCTTGAACACTGCATTTACAAGCCATTTGTTTCCATTCAAAGTTTGAAACTGTGATTTTGCTGCAACCCTTCAACAGCTGAACTGCACCAACAGAAGTGCTCAATCCATCATTAGAGCTGTGAAACACGCTTCAAAATAAATAAATAATGGCAAAACCGTTCGGTTTGGATAGGATGCATGGAGGGGGGGGGGAGAGCAATTTGCTTAATGGATTTTATTGATTTAAAGATTAAAATACTCAGAGGGTTAGATACAGCAAGACCCTATTTTTCTACTGGAAAATCACAATCACTTACAGTGTCTTTGTGTAAATGCAAAAATTAAATGGGGCTAAATCTATGGCACTGTCAGCTGAAAATCGGTAGGTCCTTGGGAGGAAGATGGAGCACAGGGGACTGCTGGCTGAGTAATGCATGGACTCTGCTGTGTTCCAGTATCTTTAAGGTCCCCATGCTCTGGGCGGATTTTAACAAACTGTTGTCAGATTGCCGTGTGCAGGATGAGTGTTTTGGTCCCTGCATCTTCTGCAGAACCTGATTTTCAAATGTGCTCTGAGCTTTTTGCACAGCCTCTGGCTCAGCCTCTCCTGGCTGCACAGGGGAGGTGATAACGCTGAGATCCCAGCGGTGGGTGCTCACCCAGCCCTGCCTTGCTTTGGTGGCATTCAGCAGCACGTAAGGGACGAGCTCAGATTAGAGCAGCATTTAACTGGCTCTAATTTGCTGCAGTGGCTGGTATACCCTGACAATACGCTTTGCATTTAAACTGTCTTTTTGCGCAGTGTTAGTGCCTGTGAGTGCCAAGTAGGAGAAGGTGGACTTAACAAGGCAGTGCCTAATTACTGATAAATGCATAAAAACTCTGTTTCGTGTCCACACTAAACAATTCCCTGCAAGAATTGCAATTTAGAACATCCTTCTAAGGCTTTTGCAGTTTGAGAGCCCATGTCCCAAATGTGCTCTACTTGGACTGCAAGATTCACCCTGCAGCACAGTTTCCCAAGAAGTGATTCTCCTTTCAGGTTCTTCTTTCTGAGAGTGCATGAGAATACTTGTGCTGGGATCTCCCCAGAGATGAAGATCAGATCTTCTAAACAACTCTGGTCCCTCTACAGACATCGAAATAGGATTTAGGTTTCTCAAAGGCAGAAGCATCCAACTGTAAGCAACCATCTGAGGTAGTTTTGAAATCTAAGCCTAGCTGTGGGCATGGAGTGTTTTGATGCTATTGCCTGAGCAGTTCCTCTTTATTTCAGAAGAGATGGTGGGAGGAATGAAAATTGCACTCTACGTGGGCACCCAAATTTAGCTGTCACCTCTAATATTTGTAGATCAGACCCTCCCGTGCTTCTTTTTTCTTCTGAAAAGTGGGGATAATGATGCTAGCACTGTGACATTTATGTCTGAAAAGCAGTGCATACGTGTAAAGTGCAGAAAAGGGTGATTATGTATCTTATTTACACAGGAGAGGACTCCCAAAAGAGAAAAAAAAAAATACTGAATACATTCATGAATACGAACACGAATATGTTGCCTGGAATTCTAACAAGCTGATTTCACTTATTAAATTCTAACTGAATGTAAGTAACAAGAGGAGATTCAGCGATAAATACGCTCTGCTTGAAAAAAGTTAACAGTCTGAGGTACCAAGGCAGTCAATTTAATTATCTCTTTTTGTCAAAGCTTTTTATACCATTCCTGCCTCCTTACTTCATGCTAGGTGGCACAGCCCCCTTCCTCTGCCCTGCCCTCAATGTGATCCTGGAGAAGACAATGCAGGTAACAGATTAGGGAGAGAGCAGCATCTGTCTGCTTAATGATGTTGTATTCTCTGTGTGGTCATCAAAAGCTCCCACCACCTGTTCCCACCTGCTTTGTCCTGTCCTTTTTGCATCCAGCACATCCACCTTCCCAGCCTCAGAGTCAGTCCAGCCTCAATGGATGATAAATCACAGTAAGGATTTGAACAGGAGAAGATTCTTAGTGTTTCAGTGGACAGGTGGATCTCACTTCTGATAGTAACACCCAGAATATTGTAAAGTAAATGAATGCTGGAGAAACCCATCAGTGGCTCAGATACACAAGAACTTTATGTAACTGCAGTTACAGGACTTGCAGGAGCCAGGGAAATTCTGAAGTTGGGCCACAACTCCAACCATGGTATGGAGCAAGTGGAGAGGTTTTGGAGTAACAGACCAGAGAATGTCATGGAGCTTGTGCTGAGTGTGCCACAATGACAGGACAGTGCTGTTTGGAAAACCTATACAGTCTTTGTCAGGGAAGATGTCCAGTCATTCATTTGGATGCTGGAATAGGGATAATTGATTGACAACTCTTGAAAAGCAGTCTGACTTTATGCACCAGCAGTGCAGAACACCTCTCAGTATCTTTTCCATGTGCACCTCTAAGCTGTTACGAAAGAACTATAATTAGGAAATGAGTCTTTGTTGTCCTCACTTAAGTCTTGTCTTCTGAGCTGACACTCCAACACTGGTGGCCATTAGTACAAATAGGGAGAACGATGTTTTTCAGTGCACAGACATCCACACTTGCTTGAAGAGTCCTGAAAAGCTCTTAAGATTAAGTCAGACCGGTTGCTTTGTATTTGTTCCTCCTTTTTTTCTCTTTTGGTTCTTGCTTACTGGGATTGTCATGCATTTTTTGTCATATTGCAGTTTTATGCATGGAGAGCATGTTTGGGAATTACAACTTTACATTTAAGTCAGGGACAGCTCAATCACTTTCTCCTATATTAAGAGAAAAAGGGGAAAAAAAAGCTATATATTTTTTAAAAGCTGCTGTGAGATACTACAGTTGTTCTGCAGATCTTGGAGCCAGCAGAGTTCAACCAAGTTAGGCTGATGGCTGCTGAATAGCCCGGAGTCCATTTTTTGGAGGAAGCAGGAACAGATGATGCAGGCATTAAGAACAGTTTTATTGCTTTTGAATTGTAGCCAGCAAGCACACAGCCAGCACTTTACCCACATATTTTTATTCAGATAAATTTTCATTCTTGCATTTATCTTCTGTAGGAGTGAGGTCTTACAGATTTAAGCCTGCATCTCCAAAGGGGCTTGCATGGCTTTTTAAATGGAAGGACTTTAAGCTGGTATTCATGGCAGATGATCTGTCTTTGCTACAGACTTAGCCAATTTGCTTCCTTTCTATCTATGCACTAAGCTGTGAAATTCATATCTTTAAACTCCCAAAGTCTGAACTATGTAGCTGAGAACTGTCGTCTTTGGGTGCAAATTTCTCCCAGACCTTCTAGAGGAAGAAAGAGGACGAGTGTAGGCACAGTTCCACGTTGGTTTATATCTCATCCAAGCATTGCTGAAAATGCAGCCATAGCTCACTTGCCTATATAAATATATAGTAACCCAATATGTTTCATATGACTCAGGCCACCATAATACTCTGCAGTTAATCACTGCTGTGTGGTGCTGCTTGAATCCAATTCCCTTTATTTCAGTATGAGCGGGTCATAGAAAGTGCACTTTGTGTTGCTTTGCCTCTCAGGCAGCTACGTGCATCACTGCGAGATGAGAGCAAAGTGGACATCAGCTGTGGCTAAACCAATATGGCAGAAATGTACGCTTATTTGCACAGCAGTAAACGATTTTGCAAAGTCCAAGGCAGCAGAGTCTGGCCTTGTCTCTAGTGCATGTGCAAAGATTAAGCCTTGATAAGCTATGGGACTTCCATTCTCAAAGCAGGTTCATTACTTGCAGCGAGTTCCCACTAATGTACTACAACACCAAATAAGGAGAGAAAATGAAACATCTTAATACTGAAGACATAAATGACAGTCTCTGGTAACCTGATTAAGAAACAAGGGAGGCTTAATTCAGCTGCACCAGGTTATAAATAGGCCCAGGACTATGCCCCAGACAGCCGTTCAGGCGTGAAGACATTTCAGATCAAAACCTCTGGGTCGTCTGAGACACATGTACTGAAACAATGATTACTGAATCCTCCAGATGTCTTTTTCATACTTTTTAATGTACCTCTTCTACTTATACTGAACAAGATATATACTTAAGCATTTCATTTACATAATGTATTAAATATTTAAGATTTACTCTAAAGGCCTTTTGTTTTCCCAGCCAAAAAATCTAAGAAATGACTGTTTTACCTTCACAGCACTGAATTGAGAAGATCTTTTCAAGTGGTCTGTTGTGCAAAACCTTGCAATTATGTGAGAGCTTGAACAATGCACGTGGGGAAAAGGACTGGACCAGGCAAGTTCAGCCCGTCTTGTTTGCACTTGACTAGAATAGCTGAAAGCAATGGGGTAACCATTTTGTTTAGTGGATATAAGCCAGAAGAACCTGCCTTGTTTCCACTCTTGTACAGTTCATTATATTTTATCTACATTTTTGCATCTTATTAGTAATTCATAATCTGCTGAAGGAGGTGCAGTCGAACTGGCAGCACTGAGACTAAATTACAGTGCAGATGGGAGCCCGATGTCTGCAAAGCCATCTCGCAGGCGTCACAGAATGCCCCCCCACTCATGTTTCCAAATGAAAATCCATTTCCAAACAGGAAAATGTTTTGAAGCCATCCCTGTTTGGGCTGGAAAGTGAGGCTAATTCAGTGTAATGAGAGGTGAACTGTGCTCAAGACGCTTCCCTTGCCACTGGAGACCCCTTACAAATGATTTTGCTCTTTCAGTCATTAATTTTTTATGAAGTTTAATAGGCCTGCGGCCTAGAGACCTGCCTGGGTGTTGATTAGCTTCATATTTTCTCTCGTTAATGTAGAATCTGATTAGCCCTTGTTACAAGCATTTCATCTGATTTGGCAAATGGCATTGTCCTGATATCAGGCATTACGAGTTTACTTGGTCTGAGGAAATAAAGCCTTCGTCTGCTCAGCACTCCCAGTGCCTGCCTGGGGGGAACTGGTGGCCAAAGGGCTCCAGCCTGTGTGAAATCTGTGTGGCAACAGGGGGCTGGTGCTGCTCCTGACCCCCACCTCCCCGTGTTCCTCTCACACTCCCCACAGCTGTGTGGATGGCAGAGGTGAGTCCACAGCATGGGGCCTTCCCTCAGGGGGTGGTGTTTGTAGGGCTGAGGCCCAGGGCCTTCTCTCAGGGATCGATTCGTCTGCAGCCCGGCCTATGACACCGGGCACCCAGTGCCCTCGCCTGTGCCCACATCACGGTGGCACCAACCAAACCCGCTGCACCCAGAGCTGGGCCCAGGCCCAGGATATGATACACAGAAGCACCAGTGGAGCTTTTGCTCCTGTTGTCTCTTCTTCAAACAAGCAGAATTCTAAGCCCAGCCTCACTCAGCTTCCTGACCTTAAAATTCACAGTTCCCCGTTGCTTGATGTTCTGTGATAGAGACACGCAAGGAGCACGGTCTTTAAGTCTCTTTAAAACTGCTAGTGAATGAAAATAAAAAGTGTTGATACAGAGTGATGCTTAAGGGCAGCTGAGGCTCACCGTGCAATAAGCTGGAGAGCAGCTCACGCAGCCCGGCTCTTGACACACACTACAGCTCGGGGACAGGTCGGTGTGATTCCTCGCATCAGGGCTGCGTGGTTTCCATTCCAAGGGAGCAGAGCCTGGAAGCCATCCCCAGCTATCACCCAGGGCCCGGCATCACCTTTTGGGGTGCACGAGGTGCTGAGCACAGAGTGACTGTGGCAATGCATGCAGAAGAGGAGATTCATTTTTGCTGTAGCTTTTGTGCTGTCTTGGTGAAAAGCAAGAGAAGTTTTATGAATGACCCAAGCGCTCTCAGCTAATGGCTAGAGCTGAAAAACACCCATTGATAATCCCAGGTGAATAATATCTCAGCAGACTAAAGGAGTCTTTTACCTGTCTGACACTATTATAGATGTCGTTAGTTAACAAGGATAGTCAGGGGTTTCAGAACAGGCATTAAGTGAGATTGCTTGGGTCATTATTAATTATGCAGATTCTCCATCTTCTACTGTCAGAACACAGGAGTTAAATAAACACAAATGGATCAAAATGCTGTGCAATAGAAACTTTATGTTAATATAGCAAAATGCAAGGCAGGAGGTGGCACCTACATTAATCTCTGGTGGATGGAAGTATGCAGGGACTTACAGAGACATTTATTTCTGTTCTCCAGGTAGTGGAATAGAACCATCATTTATAGTGCCCCAGCAGCCAGTGGTCCCAATGTGCTAGGCACAGCGTATAGTCATATTAAAGGATGGTGCTTGACCTGAAGAGACTGCACTCTAATCTGACAAATAATTTGAGACGGATGACATCAGAAGGATAAGAGACTTCGGTTCTCACAGCAGAGCAATAGCAAGCAATCCTGTTTCCATTGTTTTTGTTTAAAAGCTGGAGTTTGGACAGCTGACCTCATTTTGCACTGGAATACCAATTTCTAGGAAATAGAAAAGGCACTTGGTGAGAGAGACCCCTGGATTGCCCAGAGTGTGATGGTAGGAAACCACCCTGGGTATAGGAGCCTTATGCTCAAGTGCCTGATTTGGAGCAAGGATATGAACTTCGGGTCCATCAAAGCGCCTTAAACACGAAGTTGCTGGTTGTTTCTGCTGGAAATTGAATTCTGTTGAATTCTGTTGGAATTCAACGTAGTTATTAGAAAAGAGAAGGTCTATAGATTTCTGATGGTTAATTGTTCAATATGTAGCACAATATGAAAGGGAAGTTAAAAAAAGCCGGTCAATCTGCAGCAACGGCTTTCCAAGCATCTGTTACTGAATGGGGAAGAGAGAAACAAAGAGACTGGGCACTATTTCCTTAAAACTGCGAGCTGCTGTCTCTGCATTGGAGGATGAGCCTTATGTAAGACAGTGAGCACTGCTGTACCCTATTTATCTATTTCAGCTTGTGGCAACACACACTTTGCCTCTGCTGCCAAGCAAGCTGGGTGTCAAATCAGTACAGATGTGCATAATTCAAGCTGGCACAGAAAGTGATGGGTTTTGCATTGGACATGTTTATTTTCTTCTTGCAAGGCTTAAGCATGTCATTTGCTGTCACACATGCCCTTGTGAAATCTTGGCAAGAAATCAATTTGATTTTCAATGTCAAGCGGCTTTCTTTAATGTCTCTAGATAAGGTTTGTGTGTATTCTGTGCTGGAGGAGTTATGTATGTACCACCTGGGGTCAACAGCAGAAAGCTCTCTGTGAAAAAATCATGCACAAAATTCCAAGTGAATCTCTGCAGAGCTGTTGCTTCGTTTCCATCTCTTCCAGCACTGGACATTCCCACTCCTACCTTCCCAAACCACATAAAGGACACAACATAACATGTGACACTGGCGCCCAACCACAAAATTCTTTGTATTGCCTTTTTGGATGAGTTGGGGCTGGTTTCTAACAACATCCCCTGAACACAAAGCTGCCTAGGGCAAGTTTGCTATGTCAGTTCATGAACTGGGCAGTGCTGAACCACACTGCTACTCACATGGAGTATCCACAGCCCCGTTAGTCCCAAGGGGTCAGATTTCTCGAGACTTGAGGAATGGATACTGATTAGACAGGATCCTTTACCTTCTGAGGGACATTTGATATAATAGCTTCATGTGAAACATTTATGGCTTTTGTCACTGTACTGTATATATGCAAAACTGTCCGTTAGTAACGTATGGGCAACACGCAGAATATAGTGCTGAGATGGACTCCTGCAGAGTGCCAAAACGTGTATGTGATGTGACCAAAGCAAAAGAAATGCACCATGCCAAAGCAGATGCGGGTGAACCCTGCGGTACAATGTCATGTTTGTCAGTTGTACGGAAGTTGTCAGACTCTTATGAAAGCATGCAAGAGTCTCCCAAAATAGAAGGATTCTATATTCCAGCATCAGCACAGTAAATGTGAGTTTAGAAATGCCATTACTGGGTTTTCTGTTTACGTCAGCTGCATTTCTTCAAAGGACTTTAACCCCCTTTCAGCCCGTGTTGAGCTGTGTGATCTTGTTAGATCTCACAAGCGGAGCGGTGCCAGGGGAGGTGGGTACTTGCACTGAGGGTATTTGCATTGAGGATCTCCGTGGTACACTGCTGTAATTCCTACCATTCAGAAAATGACTCCCCTCTGAGCTGGGGCTTTGTTCTGTTCAAAGAGCGACTCTGTCTTTTGATGCAGGCAGATGGCTGGGATGGGTGTCCCAGGACTTTACACAAGCGGTGGCTCATGGCCATTCTGGAAGCTGGTGCTGCTGTCCTGAGTCATCTCTGATCAGAAATATTATATAGTACTTCCTTCCAATACATACAATAACTTGCCTTGTGTGCTTGTTTCTTTCTGCTTATGCTAGTGCTGTGATTTTGCTTGTTCTGTTCCTTTCTCTTGTGGGTGCAGTACTTCCTCTATGAATTTGTTATGCTTTAAGATTAATAGAGAGTAAATGACTACAGTACAGAACAAAAGCAAAATGGCCTTTAGAAGTGTGTGAATCTGTTCTGCCACACAATGTACCATTTTCTTCTATTTCATCTCACCCTTCAACAAAGTAGTCAAAAGCTGCTGCTATTTATAAATGTAGTGCACATATATTCAGCGTCAGACTGCAGAGTTTGGTGCAGGCTCCCCTGGGGGACCAAGCACGGAGAAGAGGTTACCCACTGCCTTGTGCATGGTCTCTCACCCAGGGGGGATTGGAGCCGAACAGGAAAGCTGCCTTGGAAACTGTCTTAAGCATAAGCAGATGGCACCAAAATCTAATAACACTTCATGGGTGTGAAATTCATTAACTCCCCTCCTTACTCCCCAAATTAATATTTTTAAGCCAAATATTACAGAATTTCTCGTCTGAGTTTGGGATTCAGGTAGTCTGGCTGCTCTTTAGCCTGCAAAGCAGACCAGTGGCTGCAAAGAGTCCACCTCAGGTAATAGTCTAAGTGCCAGTAACCATTGACAGCTCTTGCAGAGAAAGCCCATGACTGTGGACTCACCAGATCTTTGCAAACAGCTTCTAACTAAGGGAAAAAAAAAAGGCTTTGAAGTTCAAATGCAGTGCGGTTTTTCCCTGGCTCTGTCATTTTCCATGTGTATTAAAAGCAGGTCTGAATGTTTGTCTAAGTTACATCCAAGTATTTTATTCCTGATCATTTCGGTTTTGACATGTGAGTGAATACGAAAGCTAATGCAGTTGCCGTGTGCTAATCCTTTCATAGTAAAGAGGCTTGAGGAGGCTGCTTCACAATTGCAGCTTTGCTCTGTTCACCCAAAAGTAGCTCACAGCTGAAAGCAGAGCAGGCACCTGTTGGCATTTGCTGTCTGCTCGGCAGCATCACCTGTGCACAATTCTGCACAAGCAAATAAACCGCTCTGCACTGGATGGTACCATCTGCCAATTCTTGTTTGGGATAGGACATGCTGCTCTTTGCTGGTCCTAGGAGCCTTGACGGCTGCACTAGTCCATCTCCTTGATTTTAGGGATCTATCATGTTTTCATCCTGCCCCGCAGAGCTTTCACCTCCACCTATCAATGGGGCCAGCGTCTTGCTCAGGTCCCTGCTCTGTCCTGCTCTGCAGGGCCCCTTGGCAGCTACATTCAGAAGAGTTCAGATCTCTGAAGTCCTGATTGTGACAGGGAATTCTTCAGTGCTCCAGTCTTCGCTATCTGTGTGCTGCAACTCGGCTCAGTTAAATCAGAGAGATTAGATACTGTCAGGCATTCAGCATCCGGGTTTGACTGGCAATAACACAGAAAAAAATGAAAGAAAGGAAGGAAGGAAAAGGAAAACTGGCAGAAGCATCTGAGTGATTATTATTGCTTATTGCAGAACAGTTTGTATTAGTCAGAAAACATTTCGTACTGTCTTGCTAATATGGAATCCTTTTTCTCTAAACTTAATAAGCACCGAATATTTCAAGCTAAGGGGAGATCCACAAGTAGTGTTAAAAAAAAAAAGGCAACAGAATGTGATTTATAATACAGGAACACCGTTGATGTGTCTGCCAGGAAAGCCAGCAAAATCCTTGGTGTTTTAGCTTAGCTTCTTTCATCAGAGAAATACGAACAGCAAAGCGGCTGTTGCATGTTTTTAGCTCCTGGTGGGTAACCTCATTCTCGTCGAAGAATGTCCAGGATTTTCTTTCTTTCTACCTGTAACGCTCAGATATTATAAACATCAACAGTGGTTGAAGAGAAATTAGGAAATCCAAGAAAAATTTGCTCTGTTAGGAAGCAGCAAACTTTCCTGTGTTGTTATGACCAAATCCCTGAGTTCTTTCTGCTCCTGAGAGGACAGATTCGTTTGTTGTCTGGGGAGATGTGGGTAGGTAGAAATCTTTGAATAAAGGTGTATTAGATCAATTTATTCACACACCACACTGCCCTTGTTCCCCTGGAGCTCCAGCTGACATTAGCAGGAGTTTTGCATGAATAAGAGTGGAATAAAAGAGTCAGAATTTATCTCCTGCTATTTTATTCTGTGTATTCAGGTGCGAGTGAAAGCATACAGGAGCAAATGGGATTCTCACCGCTGACCTCAAGGTCTTTGGATCTTCTCTTAAAGTGTAAATTTACTGGGTGTCAGTGTAGTCACGATATAAACTGACCGTGCAGCAAATACTGGCGTCTAAAATAGAGGAGAATGGAGGGGGCAGCGCTAGGAGGTTGGAGCACGTCCTTATTGCTGGGTGATCTGACCTGAGCTTGAGCACTATTTCCCCAGTTCTGGCTGTGGACTGAATTTGGGGGCCTGCAGCGTGCTGTCCTTTGGCGTGTGAGAAGAAATGAAGTCCAGGTGTTGGCATTCCACCGCAAGCTCGTTTTATTTTGCAATTAATTTCCAGCGGGGGGGGGCGGGGGGTGGTAATTCCTACTGCACTCATCATGATCAGAAATATCTGGCAGATTAACATCATTTAGCTTTCATCTTCTCTAGGGAGATAAGAGGAAGGATTAAAGAGAAGGAAATTCCTCACTAAGCGCTGTTAAGAGTGCGAGTACAGAGTCTAGAGACGTGAAATCAAATGAGTGAAAACAAAGGGAAAGTTCAGGAGCCCCTTGCCACTGCCTGTGGGATTTACCCTTTATTTACTGCTGACAGTCCATCTGTCAGCTCCTGAGCAATGCTGGAAAGGAGAATATACCTGTCAACAAGTCTGTGAGGCAAAGATGGAGCAGATGTTGGAATTTGCACCACTGAAGCTAGGATTTATCATATCTAGCATAAAGCTGCTAATAGAGGAGAAAATGATCACTCTTTAGTTCGGTGCTTGATCATCTTCTTTTTTCTCTTTCCTTTCTACTTTCCTGAGTGCTCAGCTTCAACAGAAAGGAGTAAGTCAACGAAGGAATTGAATTTCACTGGTATTCAATCAAACCAGAATAATGTGTTTAATATCTGCGCAGAGTAGGGGAGGTGGAAGATTCATGCACTCCGAGGAGGCAAGGGAAGGAGATTCATTAAAGCCAGTGCTTTGGTACACTGCAATATAAATCCAACCTCAAACACGTGAAATACATTAAGGAGAGCTGTGATACAAATCAGGAAGGAGCAAGGAAGTCTCAAGTCAAAGGAAGAACAATATCATTTGCTATTATGTTATTACTTCTATATATTCTGGTACGTGTTCTTAATGGCAGATGTAATGCAAGTGCTAAACATGAAGGTATAGCAAGGAAATACAGGCTGAAATTATGTCAGGAACATCGAGGCTTCACATCTCACCACGCTGATGGTGAGGCTGTGCCATGCTGTCCCATGGCACTGCCCACTTGGCAGCAATTGGAATGCAGCACTGGGCAAGGGACTGCAGGGAGCGATCCAGCTCTGCCGGTGAGGGGTTGGCTAATTACCCCGCTTACTTAGTGTATTCCTTCCCCAGGGCACCCCCCACACATTAACTGGCTTATCTCCACGAGGGACACCTTCTTTAGTGTTGTTATGCCCACTGCACTGCTGGGGAAACTGAGTCAGGGCCCAGTGTTTGCCTGGCAAAGCTGATGTTAGCAGCCAGCCCATCCAGCCCTACGAACAACATCAGTCCTGTCCATCCGATGCGCTGTTCCCCGTGTCCATCTCTATGTGTGCACGAAGAGCAAAGGCTGTGACGTGCTGTGACAAACCAAAACTGGATGTGAAGCTGTGCTCATTTTACGCACTCACACAGCCTCGCTTGCTCTGACTCCCAAAGACACTTGTGCTCGGTATTTCAATGGCAGATGTAACTTGGATTTGCATGAACACTTTGGGAATCCATAACATTTAAGAGTGGATGTCAATGGCATTGAGTGCAGCCATTGGATAATGGCCCCTCACTGCTAGAAAAACTGCATAGAAAGCCAAGGCCTTTGGTTTTTGCTATAAAACAGAAGCTATCGATCCTGTAGCAGCGATCCGCTCCGTGTGCAATATCCCTGTTGCATCAAATGACTGATGTCGTTTTAATCGCTTTGTCTGATAGTGTCTGGTGCAAGAAAAATTATACTCGTGACTTCAGCGTTCCATATGGATTGTGGAGTTCTGAGGGAATTTTGGAAAGAATCTCAGGCTAAACAAGTGCCAGCTGGGAGCCAGGCGCCGGGTACCCCCGTCTGCCACTGAGTGCAGGCACACACACATCACTCCCATGAAGTCAGACTGAGTAGAAGGTATGAGGATATACACTGGTATTTAAAGTAGAATATATTTCCTGTCAGACAGAGATGTGTGTTTATGGGTGAATGTTTGTTTACTGGGGACATTTCCCCAAATTATTATGTATTTCAGGTTGTGGGCAAGTGGCAGGCATTTAAAAGCTATCTATGGGTGTGAGCAGATGTATTAGTCATCATTTCGACTTGCTTTCACAAATTCTATATTTTACAACATAAAATGACGTGCTCGATAGTAAAATTAATATTTGTATCAGCTTTAATCTGTCATTTCAAGACAGTTACTGATTTGCCATATCAATAAGATCAGCATCATTGAAGTTAACAGATTTACATTTCTAACTTAATTATGAGCTTAGTCAATTTTACCCGAAGCCTCACTTGAAAAATAAATACTTCGGATAGCACATCTCACCAGCTGCATCTCTGCAGTGCCCCTGAGAGTCACAGTCTGCTCCAGCACTTAAATTAAAGAAAGGAAAGGAGCTGGCTCCTCTGCCAGTACCTGTTCTGATGGATCCCATCAGAGCTCTGCAGCCCCCCTGCCATGGCACGGCCTTCCTGCCCTCCTGGTTGGCCACAGAACAAAAAATACAGAGGAAGCATTACACCAAATGTGGCACTTAACTCATAGGCGTTCCCACTCAAATGCTGTGTGTGCATGGGAATGATCTCAGTTAACGATTTAGAAGGCCGTGTTAGTTCTTGGACTGTGCTGGGAAAAGGGAAGTGAGAATGATGATTAAAAAAGACAACCATAACAAGTGAACTGTAACTGTAGCATGCTTCTTGATTGGAAGTATTTAGAAGGTGGTGCTGGAACATGGAAATCAATTAACTCAAGAAGAAATCATGTTCTTCACCTCCTTCCATGTTTCCTGGCATCCTGGTAGGCTTAACATCTGGGTGTCCTCAAGACATTTGATGCATTTCATTCATCATACATGACATTTGCATAATGCGAACATCATACTTTATGCAGATGCATCCTTGAATATTTCACAAATTATGATTGCTATTTAAACTTCCCATAAATAAAACCCACAGGGACTTGCCCACTTCTGAATGTGTGAAAATGCAGGGTCCAAAGTGATTCGTTACTTGCACTGGCACACTATAAATTCCCTTTGTATCGCAAGTAAATACACTGTCTTTCATTTTATTTTCTTTCTAAAGCCATTAAAATTCTATTAGCTGTTTGTGAATATTATTTCATGCCATCTGCATTTACTCCTAAGTTGTGATAGCGACAGCTGCAATAATTTGTATGCATTTTCTGTGTACAGTTAGTTATTGAGTAACAGAACCTTCCTCCCGCGTCGCTATAGAAGATATGGCCAAATACAGAGATGGTTTGTTTGTAAATCCAAATCCCCAAAGTATTATTTTATTTATTAGGACAACAGAAGGGAAAATGGAAGATGAGACAAGGGGAAGCGTTTGATGTTACGTGACAAACAGTAATGCTTCTCCTTTTTACTTATTTATTTGCCCCTCAGTTATAGTTTTGGGTTGAAATAAGAGTGGGCACTGTACGCATTTCATTGCCACATCTTCATTGCTTCAGTCTGAAGGCTTCTAATTTATAAAACAGACATTGTTTTAATCAGCTGTCTTCTGAATATTGTCGAGGTGCTGAACAGGAATTCAGTCCAATGAGATTGGATCTCCATGTCAGCACCTGGTGTGAAGTCCCCTCACTTTCAGGTAGCTGAGGACGGAGTCAGTAATTCCAATACAAATTAAATGTCTCCACGTTACAGAGCAATAAAGTTGGATAGCAACAGGTCAGTGTACCGAGCAGGGGCTCTGCTGTGGATGACTGAACATCCAAACTCTGTTTTATTTCATATTCATTTCTGTGAGCTTTCTCAGTGGGAAATGGAGGTCCATGCATCACATCGGGCGGACGTGAGCTTTGCTTTGAGACCTTCCTTAGGAGCCATGTGAAAAATAACTCCAGGGTGAATTTCCTCCAAAGAGAGGTGTTTATGCCCAAAGCTTGCTTAATTTTGTGAGCGCAGAGCTAGACAGGTGCCAAAATATTTCTGTAGTTTGATGCATGTGCTTGAGAAAGCGTGGCCCTCCCTTTTATGCTCATGTAAAGTCTGGCTCACAAATGCACAGGTGATGAATGCTTCAATATTTAACCGTGATTTACCTGTGGTGAGAGAAGGAAAAATTATGCAAATAGGGTCTGAATCAGAGCAGTGAGCCCCTTTATATTCTCCAGAACACGTCAACGTATAATGTTTTATGAATTGCTCACTTTCCTTTGAAAATAAAACACTTTTCTTTTTAGATATTCATGATTATCCCCAACCATAAATTACAGAAGGAGGGTAGTCTGATTAATACAGCCCACAAATGGCACAAATTCGTAGAGGTGGGACCTGTTTTCAGAAGAACCTCCCAAGCTGGGAACTGTCTGGGTGAAGTGGGAGAAACTGAAGCAGCAGAACCTCTCATTGCAGTGCTTCCCACGTGGATGTGCACAGTTAGCTGCAGGCAGGCACTGCCCTGGCCCCATCCCACTGCCCTTTTCTCCAGACCCCAATGTCACCACTGCTCCTGGGACAGGGGCTTCTCAGCAGCGAGGGCTGGGCTAAGGGAAGGAGAGAAAATAATGCTCCATGCGTCTGTTTTCAAACAATGCTATCATCAGGAGAAGAAAAGCTCTTAAAACCCAGCAAAGTCCTTGGAGTGAGAGTCCTATTCACTCGTGGGTAGGTAAAACTGAGCTTTCCAGAGGTGAAAACGCAATGCCATGCAGAATTTCCACTTCTCTCATCTCTGTTGTTTGTTCTCGTCCTCTGTGGCCTCAAAGGGGCTCAAACATCTAAGAAAAACAAATTTCAGTGCGTCACTTTGAATAATCCTGACTGAGTCATCAATTTAAATACCTCGTTCCTATTAGCACTTTTCATCAGCTCTCCTGAAAAGCTTTGATGAGGTTACGGCCAATTTCAACATGAGGACATGAGAGTTTCTGTCACGTGCTGTGACTCAGTGTTCCTCCCTGTGATAAACTGATTGCCTCTACATTGAGCAATAAGAATCACTATTTAAGGATGGGAAAATGAGAGAAACCAGACAAAAATCACAACTTCTGCGATAAAACAGGAAACAAGTCTCCCTAATGTCTTATAATATATTACCAAAAGATCTTTAAGGAATCCATGGAGGTTAAGAAAGCCAAGAGACAGCCTTCCGGAGCTGCATCCTGCAGACTTGTCGGTGACCTGAGGAAGCACTCCATTTTCTTTTGCTTTCTTAAGAGATGTTTTAAGGCAAGAGAGGGCAGCTTTGCATGCTACTCCACAATTCTTGCACTTGGCCAAAAGTTACTCTTGACCTTAGCTCCTATTTAGGAGTTTGAAAGCCTACTATTTGAGCCTCACTTTAATGGCTTTTAAAGGCTATGTACAGATAGAAATCGATGGGGAATCAACACTGCAGATGATAAGTGACTGAAAAAATGGAGTCGCTGATTGCAACCCGGAGACCTCTGGTGCAAAAATAGCTCAGTAGTTCCATTGAGATGAGCCTCAGCAACTCGAATGGCAGACGGAGATGGAGGCTCCCTCAGCATGCGGATGTGCCTACTTGCTGGATTTATCAGTAAAAACACAGTCTAGTTTCCATTTGTTATTCTAATATCATGGGAAGTCCATTTGGGGAAAGAAAACAGCTTTGGCAAGGTAGATTCCCATCTTCATCCCATCCAGTCTGGCAAGATGAAATTATTTTCCGGAGCTGATAGGCCTCTAACAGGCAAGGAAATGTCTATAAATCATGGAAACTGCTGTTCTTTAGCTTATAGGTTCATTAATAGAGTGATGGACCCTGGAAGAGAAATTGCCTTTAGTGTGATTGCCATTAGCAGGTTTGTTGACAATGAGCCTTCTGACCTTACCAGGCAGCGAGGCAGCGTACCGCATGGAGGGGAGCTTGGAGAGTAATTACCACCATGATACATCTTGGTCTGAGCTGGAATTAAAACAAAAAGTCCATTTAGTAGCCTTGAAGGTCACTAGCTTTTGCTGCCTGGGTGTGATGTTTTATAGATAGATTGTCGCTGAAATGAAACTTACAGCATGGTTCTGTTCTTGTCTGTATTAAGAGCGGTAGAGAGGCTGCTGCTTTCTGCTGCTGGCTGTTTGTACGTAGGGTAGATGGGTTTGGAGTCTAAAAGGAAAGTGAGAGAAGGGTTTGGAGTGTGCGTGAGCATGGCAGGAGGGGTCAGGCACTGTAGAGGTGCCTTAAATAATGAGAGATTTTTGATGGCGCGACGTATTTCCCTGCTGTCAAGAGAATAGAATGTGACTGCAAGGTTTGCACCTGTCCAAAGGTGGCAGATGGAAGTCAATAAAATAATCTTGAGAGATGGGGGCTCTTACTCTGAGCTCTCAGAGCTACATGACTTGCTGCAACCTTTTCCCGTTATATCGGCTTTCCTCCCTGTCACAAACTGTTTGCTTCATAAAGCCAAAATTACTGGAAGATGCTGCAGAGAAATGAAAGTCTAATGATGTCCGATTTATTCTCGGTCCTGCTGGCAGTTTAGTCTTCACGACACAGCATATTTTTAATTAGTTTTGAGCTTCCTCTTTGGAAGACCACAGGCTCCAGATGGTAGGTGATGTCATCACCTCTCCTTTATGGGATTTGGGCCTATTTTGCTTATCTTCAGCTCTCCCTTGTTGCAATGCGAGCAGGGTGAAATGGCAAATTGGGAAGAAGGAGTTAACAAGAAGTGAAAACATCCAGCAAAAGAAAGGGCAGCAGGCTCTCAGCTCTCCCAGAGGTCCTGGATTGGGAAGAGAACAGTTTTATAAAACAAAGTAAGCAAACAAGCAACTTAAACGGTTGGGTGTTGCCACACGTCTACCTATCAGCTCAGAGGAGTTCAGAATCAGTGTGAGTTTGAAGCTAGAATCTCATCAATGTAAGAGCCGTAGTGCACTCTGTGTTTTAGCCTGGTTTATCACTGTGAGGTCAATTAGTACCTTTCATTGTGATCCCTTTGAAACTTAAACCCTGAAAGCTAGACTTTTCAAGTTTCCTAGCTTAGTGTTGTGAATGAAGGGGTGAGAAGAACTCTGCAGCACCGCTAGTCCAGGAAGGGGGGAAAGTCAAGCGTTAGAAGCTTTAGATCAGTATCTTTGACAGCGGAAATGAAGTAGAAAAAGATGGAAAAATAATATACTCATATTTATCACTTCTATCTGCTACTTTCTGAAGCACTGAAAATGCTTTCATCTGCCTCGAGCATCCCACTCTGCTAGCTGCACGCAGGGCGAGCGTGTAATCCTTCTGCTGCAGGACCACCGGTGACTGACGGCATCCCTCCGCTCCACCAGCTCTGCCCATAGCACGAATGCTTCAAAGAGACAGGATTAAAGACTGATGCTGCTCCAGGGACAGAGCACGTTGGATGCCTGAGATCCCATCAGCTATGGCTCCAGAGCTGTCGTAAGGTGCTGGATCCCTGCCCGGCTGAAGCTCTGTACGGCTCCATGGGCTTGCTTTGTCCCTGCTATGTTTTCTACCCTTCAGGACAGTCCTTCTGTCCAGGGAAGGCAGTGATACGGTGTCAGGGTGAATACAAGCATGGTGCATTCTGAGCTGGGTGCTCATTAAAGAAATAAGGAGCAAACTATGGGGACAAACTGACACTGCTTTCGCTCCAGCTCTTTCCTGTGTTCACCAGGGATTCCCTGTCCCGCCCAAGGAACATCTAATGCATGAAAAACAAATTTCACATGAACAGAGACTGAAAGAGGAGGAGTCTTTATTGCTAGGGCTTGAGTGTGAGGTCCATTAACTTTAAAACACGGGCTAGCCTTGGAAAACCCTGTGTGTTTTTCATCTGCAGAAGAAGAGAAAGACCTGAATTAACAGGACCACACAAATACATCACTTCCCTGAGTAAGCGCTGTCATCCACTCCCGTGAGCACCCCTTCCAATGGCAGATTCATGGTCCTCAGAGAAATTAAACTCAGTTGTGGGTGGAATCTAATTTCATCCCTTGTCATTAAACATCTGCAGTGTGGATTTGCTGTCCTACCCAGGTGTTACAGGAAGGAATGTACTGCTAAAGAGCAGTTGATCATTCAGGGAGTTCCCTCTGTTTTCCATGAAAAGCGTGAAAACAGGGCTGCTCTTGAGTGCAGGGAGAATATTCCCATTGGTATGTGCTTGGCCACAGCCTTCAGCCCAGGGTTCCTCCTGGGCCAGGCAGCTGTGAGCTTTCATCTATCTCACATGCAAAGCTGCCCAGCAGCAGTGTCCTCCAAGACCAGTGTTCAGCTTCACATGCTGTATCAGTCGGGAGCTGATAACAGCCATCGGGAGCACAGATATCATCTGAAGTGAATCTTTCATTTCCTGGCCAACTTGCCAAGATCAACGATGCGAAGAATATAGTGCTGCTCTCACCGCAAAACAAATATGACTGTCCTCACTGTGCTTTTTTTTTTTTTTACCTCAAGAAGTTTACATTCCAAGGTAAATCTCTTAGCAGCAAAGACAAGATCCCAGGGTTTAGTCCACAGAAATAGTGTCTGGGTCCTGCGTTCTGTGACAGGCCAAGACCCGATGGGATTTGGTGATTTGAACCCATCCCAGCCCAGCACTGGGAGCAGGTGGGATGCTGTGCCATCCTTCCCCAAAACCCCAGCTCCAGGGCTGGCATACAGAGCCTGCTGAGCATCTCTTCAGCTATGATCCAGGCAGACTCTTAAGACCTCTTCCTGCAATGGAGAGATACAGAACCTACTGCGTAACTCATAGGCAGAACGATAACTGGCAGGGAATGATGCTATAGAAGGAGAAATCCATCAACACGCTGTTTTAGGTGAAATTCCTCTTGGCCTATCCTACTATTGGACATCCTGTCAAAACCTGACACCAGAGCATGTTCCCAGCACAGTGCCTTCCATGAAGCAAGTCTGATCTCATTTAATGAGTAAATGACAGTGAATCAGGAACTTCCTGCTGTTCCCAATGCCAACACTTCCTGTAATTTGCATGATAAAATTCTGCTGATTTTAGGTAGCATTTCTCAGGACAGATTATTTGACACCCAGGCTGTATGTTAGGGAATAAATTATTTTGCTGTGTTCCTAACTGATCACAGTCATGAATTCTGATTTGCTGACATTGAGTCCCAAACAAAAGCGCAGAACCTTGTCTAATAGCACTATGAAAAAGAATATTCAGGAAATATTAACAAGTTTCATATGGTAATTTATGTAAATATAAACCGTAACATGGTTGAGAAGATTCAGTTGAACCTATAGAAAGAGTCTGAAAGCCAAGGTTTTCATGATAGAACATAAATTGATATTTAGTCTTTACAACCCAATGTTGTGCATCCTTGCACAGAACAAAGAAGGGAAAACCAGAAGCTTCTCTAAAAACCAAAAGCATTTCCCATTTTTTTGTGTTCAGGATCTTCAATGGTGCGGTTTTCTGGAATTATAAACAGACTTTTTCAAGTTGCATCTGCACAGAAGAAACCTTGCAGCTCATTAAGCGCCGGGCTCGTGCTCTCCATGCCACATGTCAGGGCTGTTGCACGGCATGGCAGGAACAGGGCTGAGTTCCCTGAGTTCAGTGGGATGGAGGCGAGTCAGGAGATGAGGCAGCTCCTTCCTGGCCCCGTCTCTTTCACTCCTGCCGTGCCAGATCTGCCAGTCAGCTGTCCAAACCCCGCTGGGCACATAAGATCTTGATGATCTGCTGATGCAGAACGCAGTGAAGACACTGGGCTTCATTTGGTTCTGGATGACTTCATTAAGGTCATTTCCAACCTTAGCAGAGCCGCCTCTTCCATCTCCCGTCTGAGTTTTGCGAGGACCGTGTATTTTAATTAAAGACATTTAATTAGTCTGCCCATAATCTGTCAAAGCTCTCATGCTGAGGCATAATTAATGTATTGAGCCTCTACCTTGCAGCTTCCATTATATGTATGTTTCCAAAACAAATCTGCACTTGTGTCTGAAAGGACATTATAATAACAGTTCTGAGCACTTCTTGTTACTAGAATAACAGTATTGTGCATTTATCAAGTGTCATTCCCCTGAGGCTGTCCAAAGGGCATCAGTACGGTGTGTGTGTACTCAGCACCTTCCAAGACTGAGCCTCAAGCACACAATCAATATTTATAAATTACACTTCAACCTTAAAGCTGTGTGGAACTTTCTGGGAGGGGGTGAGGCTCTATTTGGTTTCCAGTGGAAGCAAAATAAACACTGAAGGCCTGAGACTGAGTTATACCGAGAGCCAAATTTTCCATGCTTCAAATCAAAGTCTGACTCTTCTGAGCAGCTCTGCTTCCATTTTGGAACCAAAATAAGTGTTTAGATTGTCAGAATTGCTTGGCACATTGTGTCTGACGCTTGACCAAAAATGTACTTCCAGCTCTAGGTGATCGTTGGCCATTGGAACTGCCCGCTCTTCCCGCAACTGAACCAGGGAGATATACTTTACCACTGCAGAACGAGGGCAATAATTCAGAGAAAAGGGGCACAGGACCTTCGTGATAAAAATAGCACGCTGTCCTCCTGAGATACTGGCTCATTACTGGCTGTGGAAAAAAGGCCATTTACTGAGGCATAAACACCCTTCACATCCTCCTTTTTCCTGGCTGCTCTCCCACTGAAATACTGATCCAGGGCAGCACGTGTGCAGTGCACAGGGCTGAGGAGACCGCAGCCCGGGGGGATGTGGAGAAGGCGAAATGGAAAACGTATTTCAGCAGGGAGATTTCTAAGCGAGAGAAATACTTTGAACACTGAATGGAAGAAGTGATATTTTGACCAACCCTAGTCCTTAAATTCAGATTGGATCAAACAGATCCCTCGGGTTTTTTTCTCTTTTTAAGCCATTTTGCAGGCCCCTCCATGGCACACGAACCATCGCTGCGATTTCCCTTTGTCTCCACTCCTGCCTTTCCCAGTGCCTAAAGAACATACTTCACATTAAGGGGAATATTCACAATGCAGAGTTCAAGCGGTGGAACAGCCCTGCTGCCATACCCGGGCTGGCTTTGTGTGCTCAGGACACATTACAGACAGTCATTCTGCAGCTCTCATGCCTTGGCCCCACGTACATCAACTCTGCTCCCACCCCACGCCTCCCACCCCACGGCCGACCCATTCCTCATCCACCTTCCCACAGCACCGCCAGTTATTATGTGTGGACTAAAAATGGAGACCCAGCGACTTGAGTGTTGTTGTGAGTTCAGCCGGGTTCTTTATTATTATTAATGATGAAATACTGGGGCTGGGCTGCTAATGAGTCTAAGCTCCCTCCTGTGTGTTTATTTTTCTTCCCCCTTCAAACTGTCATTTCAGAGTAAATTACTTCTCCCTGCATCTTTGTCAGGCAACGCTGTACCGCTACCTCCCCCCATCTCACCCTCTGCTCTAATTTCAGGCTTATTCAGTTTCTCTCAATGCAGTTTACTAAGCAAAGTACAGCATATCCTCCCATCTGTCTTACTTAAGTGGCACGATGCGCCTCAACAGCAGATAGAGACATCATTTTTATTACGCTGAGTTCTGGTTCTTGTTTTTTTTTCTCTGAATTATTTACTAAGCCATTACCAGAAAAGGGGGGAGAGGTATGGGGGTTAGAGGAGGGAAAAAAAAAAAAAAAAAGCATTTTTAAAGGGGCAGGAGGGGGGCGGTGGGGGAAGCAAACAATTTTTCAAGCATCACTCAAAAACTGCTGTGATTTTCTCGCCTTTGTTCCATCTCGTGCTAAACATGTTTGTGTCAGGCAAACAACCCACGTTAGATGGAATTTCACACCATCCGAGGCATCAGTGTCTCCAGCCTTAATGTGTATTATGTTCAAACATGCAACGTAATCCATCAAAAACCCCTGCAGACCTCGCGCTTTCCTCCAGATTTATCCGCGTGCAGCCTCCCTCCCTCTCGGCGCTCACGTAGCCAGCCTTCTGTCTGCGGGTTTTGGTATTTATTTGGAAACAGCCGAGCAGATTCGCAGTCAGTGTGCGCTGTCGCAGCTCCGCTGGCTCCGTGCCCGCGGATTTATCCCGGCAGAGGGGACTCGCTGGCTGCTGGCTGCAGGCTGCGGGATTAACTCGGGGTTGAACTCGGGCTCTGTTCCGAACGCAGCCAAACTGCCCAACCTGCTCACATCAGAGCTTCTCCAAGCAGCTGCAAACGGGTCAGGAAGCCGCGCTGCCACCGCCTGCCCGCAGCCCAGACTCGTGCAGAAAAACATTGCGTTGCCAGGAGGATGGTATTTCGAGATGGAGCCTGAGGTTTGGTGCAGTGAGCACAGCGGTGCCCTGGAGGAGCCTGTCCCAAGGGCTGCTGTGCCCGACCCTCCGCGGGAGCGGAGCTTTTCCCTCCGTTGCAGAAGTGAATGTGCACAGATGCAGAAGCAATAAAATCAAAACCGGCCCAACAGGCAGGAAGAGCTATACTGGATTCGAAACTAGAGAAAAGCAGTTATCCCTCCGAAAAGAATGCTAAACTAAGAGCCATTAGATTAACGGGGAGATATTTACATCAGTTCAGGAAAAAGGTGAACTACTGAGATACAATTCACGGAGCAGCACTGTAGTGACAAACACACCTGTCCCTGCTGATAAGGCTCTGCTCTCACGGCGATCTCCAGTGAATTCTGAACATTCAGAGGGGGTCTGTCTGGGGTTTCTGATAGAAACAGTAGGAAATACTGTGGCGTGTTCAAGTCTGCTTTTCATTGGAGACCTCGTGTGTCCCTCCAGGCTTGTTTGCTTTCAGCCCTGTCCCCCACCGCTGTTCCTGTTTTCCACGGTGCATGTCTCCATCTATCACCAAGCAGTGCTCACCGCCTTGGTGTGTAAGCACGGTGATTCCACCCGTCACAAAACAAGCCCAGCAACATTGGAAGCAGAACAGAAATTTTGAGTTTGTGATCATAAAGTGTTTAGAAATGCAGGGAAGAACAACTCCCCTCTCGCCTAGTCCAAACCAAAGCTGCCAAATAACTGATAACTGCTGCAGAGAACGGTGCCATGTTGCACCCCTCTCCCAGATGTAGTAATACTGATGACCATTAAGCTGTCTGCTTTGCACGCCGATGCTATGCACCAGGCTTAGTACCCAGCACGGTTTTGGAACCTCTTGGTGCGCAGGGTGGTGCAATGACATTGGCATGACCCCAGCGGAGCAGCAGAAGTGTTTGCACACTGAAACCATCCAAACTCAGCTGCGCTTCCCATAGGAAGCCATGCATCCCACCCCTCGCGTGGTGCATAGGTGCACGCTCATGTGCTCAGTTGCTCTCCAGACACCAGCAGCAGTTTGCATAAGCCTCCATCCATCTCTCGGCACGGCTGCTGGGTGCTGTGATGGGGAGGGAGCAGACCGGCGTCGGGGAGGAGTGGTTTGTTGGCCCTGCTGCGGTGTGAAGGAGCCCTGTGCTCGCAGCCCAGCTGTCTCCTCCCATCCTTTCCTTACATCCTGGCAGCAGTTCCATCGTGCCTATGCCACGCTCCGTGCGAGGAGCTGCGCTCAGCCCGTGGCTGCAGGGATTGCACGGGGCTGGGACCTGTGCTACGCTGTAGTCTTCGAGCTCAAAAACTTCCAATTCCAAATTTTAATGTGCGTAATTTAGGAAAATATGGTCCGTTCCATCTGCTTTGCATTAATTTGAGTGACTATTTAAAAACACAGGTTGAAATATTACAGCTCCTAATAATTTCTCCGCATGACTAGCTCCTAATGGATGGAGAGGAAATTATGAATAAGGCTTTTTATCAATTTTCACAGGCACGCTTTGCCATAATCCTTTCATTTCTTAGGAACTGTGTTTGTTTATCGTCATTTTATTTGTTTAATAATTTCCCTCTTTTTCTTAATCTTTGTGGTAATTACTTCACGTTCTACAAATATTTGAACGAATTTCATTCCTTGTAAACATTATTATGTCCAATGTTTTTAAGAGCTGTGCCTCTCCCAGTGAGTTTCAGCCCATCGTAAGGCTGGTGGCCCACCGATGCTGTTGTTGCAGGCCCAGCTGACATCCCAGCCCCACAATAACAGATAATTCTCTCTAATTTCCCCCCCAAGTGCATTGTTTCCCCTTGACCGGCATTGATAGACCAACTGGCCATTAGACCATAGACCCATCTTGGCCACATCCTCTGAACTCTACTGATAATGATGATGCCATTCGAAGTCGTGTCTGTATATAGCTCTGGTTAGCATCACGGGTTTTCCAAAAAACCAAAAAACCTCGCTGATAATAATAATGAAGAAAAATGGCATGGGAGCAGTGACTCGGGCATGAGTTGTAAGCTTCCCTAATTTACTGCTTGTTTGTTTTTCCAAACTGCAGGTGCTTAAAGTTACTGTTCCCAATTAATCGTGACAATTTGTACGATTTATGGAATCCTCATGGTAATTGCTGCGGAGCCATGCCTGCAGGTGGGTCCAAATTGCTGCAGTTGAGCTGTTATGGAACGGGGTCACTGAGGGTGAAGCTGGAGGGATATTTCTCGTGGGGTGGGTGAGCTGAGCAACCCAGCCTGGGAAAAGCTGTTCTCGTAGAGCAGGTCCTGAGGTGACCGCTGGCTCTGGAAAGCAGTGGGAAGAGGGTCACCTGCAGTGACCTTGCTGGGCTGGAGCCTTTGTGCGCTCCGTGTTTGTGGCTGAAGGTCTTTGATTTACTTCAGATAGATGCCTGCAGGAGGTCTGCGATTCTACTTCCCTGACCTTCCCAGGAGTTTTGTCTGCCTTGCAGAAAGGAGCTGAGAAGTGCTATAGCTTTTACCGTAGGCTGCACTCAGACGTCTGCGTGAAACACAATAATGTAGAACCTGAAACAGATCGGAGGGACATTACCTCTCCAGGTGGCAGAAGGTGGTTAAACGCTGCGTGTGTGCTTCCAAAGGGCTCTCTCTTCTCCAGCTGATGCTGTTGACCCGTGGCTAATAGAAAAAGGAGGAGTGCCAGTGTCCCCCCCCCCCCAGGCTGTGTGCTGTGCCCGCTGTGTGCTGTGCCCCCAGGCCTGGGGATCTCAGCCCACTGCTGAGGATGTCTGCCCACGGATTGATCGCCCCATAAACTGCTCTGCCCCCATCGGAGGGGTTCCTGGGCTGTTTCAGTGCTGCCTCAGGGAAGCATCCATCAATATTGCCGGAGCAATGGCATTGCGTGGGTGACAAAGACGTTCAGAGATCATGATGCTGTATTAAATGCAACTGTCTGCTGTAATATATCATCGGTCTGACTTTGAAAAGTTGGCTCTACATGGATAGATAGGAAGGAGAAAAGAGCCTGGAACACAAAGGCGGTTGGGTTAATCAGCAGATCTGGGAGATGTCGTTCTGCTGGAAGTAAGGATTACCCCTCAGTAGGACGGGCTCACCTCGCCTTTAGGGGTAAGGAAACACACTGCATCTGTGCAATGTTACACATGTCCACAAAAACTGGGGCTCTCTCTCGATGTATTTAAACCTTCGCAGTGTCGTGCAATGAAGGTCCTCTCCCTGGAGGAGAGCTCCTGCCCAAAGCTCTCCAGAGCAGTGCTGGAGAGCACTTCTATGTAGGCACTGAGAAATTCTCGTATTCTCTTCTTTTTTTTTTTTGCCTTTTATTTTGCCACTGCATTAGAAAATGCGTGGCTATGCAAATATTTCACAAGCAGTTTGGGATCTCTCAGGATGAATGATGCTTTGTAAAATATGATTATCTTTTGTAATACATCACCTACTTGTACTGCAGCATAATTTTCAACTTCCCTCGGTTTCTATGTAGAGGAAAATAAGCGGAATACTGAGTAGGGAAAGATAAGTTTCATTAGCGGCAACTTTGACACTGCATATATATCTTACATTGCTGCTCTAAAGATGAAATCAATAGCTGCGTTTACATGAGGGCTCCGACATTTCTGAAAAATCCCACATACAATTTTTATTTAAGATGAATGCTTCTGAGAATTGGAAAGCTACTGTTTGCATGAATGATCTTCCAGATTTGCTACATATTACTCATAAGTCTGGAAAGAAAAAAAAAAAAAAGTTGTTTAACTCCTCTTCTACAAAAACATGGGCATTAGATTAGCGAGGGAAGGCAAACATAACAGATGAAAGCTATTAGAGCTGGCTTCGGCTGTGCTGATTTCATCCTTTGAATATTTCCAGTCTACTAACGTAGAGAATCCATCTGTTTCTGACCTTAACCTTTTCACAATGCTTATTATATTTGGGTGGGGAGAAGGAGAATATTCAAAAAAATAATAATATCAAGGGAAGAAACGAGGTATGTTATGCACATTTAGTAAACTGTGAACTCCATGCGCTTTTTAGATGACTTGATCCCATTTTGAGGCAACGGTGCTTTAACAAGGTGCATACAATCCCGTGACAAGAAGCTCTGAGATGATTTGCAGTCAACCAGAATTTGTTACCGCAGTGCCCCGTGCCTGAAACCTGATCAGGAAATTCATTAGGGGCGGCTGATGTGAAAGAAAGTAAAACTTGTGACTCTCCAAAGTCTGATGGATGAATGTGGTGGATGAGACATCCTCCAGAGCAGAGCTTCTGGGCTCCATTTCCTGACGGAGGAATGGTCTTGTGGGTGCAGAATGAGGGGCACTAAAGCATCAGACCTGGCCGTAGCTTGGGGCAAGGAAGGCTCTTATCAAAGCTGTGGGTCCTTGAGCATCTGTCTCCCAAAAATGTGTGAGGTCATTTAAAGCGTCCATGCAGAATGGTACCAAGTGATAGTGGTAAGACTGAGTGCCAGCGCAAGGTCGAGGCAAGGGAAGTCTGTAGCATAATTCGTTTTCAGGTGCATTTAGAGCTAGGCAGCCATTTAATCTCCTCCTCCCTGTAGAGGAGGCAGTGACACGGCCAATGAAGCAGAAGACCAGGTTAGAGAAGTTGGTTTCTGGTTACAGATGTGTGCTCTGCGGAGATGATGTAGGGGCAGCTTCGGATCTGCTGACCCAGCTGCATTAGGAGTAACCTCTTTTTGTTAAGGCCACGCTGTCAGGTTCTTGTTTCATATGTTTCTGTTGCTTGAAACGACTCGTTTTAGCACTTGCATAAATACTGTAGCGGCTATCAAAGACCTTGAGGCCTTTATTTGTATATATACTATTGCCAGTAAATGTCATCATTTCTCACACTGTGCGGATGCTGAAGTATGTGATATTCCCATCTTTTTTTCCGAAGGCAGGGTAAGAAAAAGATGACAAAACGCAACTAAAGGAAAGCTCTGCCAAGTTTGTGCTTGTTGCTTCCCGAATGCTTGCAGATAAAAATCATCTGAATTGAGGACGTTAATTTTCAAACTCCTATTTTGGAGCAGGGGAGGGAGGAGGAAAACACAGCTGCTCTTCCCTTACCCTGAGAGCTACTAAGCCCAGCAGCCAACAGAGACTTTGTGCCTGCGCAGAAAACACCGTATTTCACAAAATTTAACATCCAATTTTAGTGCCGACTTAAGATGAAATAGTTCCACTTGATGGCTTTTCTTAAGGGGAAGAAAAAGAGGGCAGGCACAGAAGCTATCCCAAAGTACCTGCTCAGATCAAGTGGCCTAGTATTAGCACGGTAAACATAACCGTGTAGGATTCATGGTGCTTCTCTGAGGCTCCCTGCCCTGTGCCAAGGGCTTTGGGTGGAGGGGTGGCTTCTAAAGCAGTGAAAACCTGCAGCCACAAAGGGCTGCAAGAAGGAAGCACTAAGTGCAGCAAAGCACTGCATGGCTGTGGGATGTGCTCCAGCGAGGGATGAGGGCTGGGACTGCTGGTGCTGACTTTGTTCAGCTCCAATGCTTGCGACTGGAAAATGCGAATTGGCCTCGCAAGGATCCATGTAAGGGAAGGCTACTTGCCTGACTAATGGTCTGTGATGCCCACCAAAAATATATTTGTCATCCAGGTCATTTATTGCACTTATGCGGGTCATTTCTCAATTACAGAGAACAGGAGATCCATCTTGTTGGGATAAGTGTAGAGGAAAAGCTTGGGGAGGAGTATGTCCTGCTCAGGGAAGGCGCAGCACGTAGGTTTGTTGTGTATTCGTACCGCAAAATGATGGATGCCGATCTAAGTGGTGGTGGTGGAGTTTTTATACACGTTTCTCAGTGTCTCAGAGACTAAGAGTAGACTGTCATGGGTGATGATAGGGAAATATTGTCTGTGTAACTGCAGTTCCTTGTGCTCCAGCCCGCTATTAGGCTCATTTAGCCCAAGTCAGTTGAGGCCCTTGCTCCCTTTCTTTAACTGCATCTGCCGAATTAAATTCCATACACTGACAGTGATGCTTTCAAAAGCTCCGAATCAATTCTTCAATCACTCCACATTCTTAGCTGTGATTAAAAACATGTGTCCCCTAATTAAGCTAACGAGAAATTGTTAATTGGCACAAAGCCCCCCTCTGATTATGCTTGTTAATGTCACTTTGACAGGAGAAGGAATATAAATGAAGGGCAGACGGTGTTACCAGAATTCCGAATTGGACTTGGGATGAAGGCTTTGTGTGCACGGCCGTGCCCATCAATCTGGGGACAAGGAGGGAGGAGGACAGGGGCTGCCCTTGGCTGGGGAAGGTCAGCAGAGCTGCACAGGGGAATGCTGAGCGTGGTCCCTCCCAGTGCTTCTCATCACGACATCACATCCAACTGTCAGCCCTCCTCCTGCTTTGCTCTACCAGCAGCCACAGCTCGCCTGCTGCGGGCTGGTGCTCGTGCACGCTGGGTCACCACGGCTCCACAGAAGGTTTTTTGCATGATGAAAGAGGAACAACCACAAATCCTTTTGAGTTCCATCAGGTATAAGCTAGTCCATGTCCCTCCCCTAATGCTTCTGGTACGAACGAGAGGAAGTGCATGCCCACGTACATGTGCAAAAGGTAAACTTCAAAAGCACGAGTCTCGAAAGGCAGATGGAACAGCTGGGGGCTGTGTCCCCGTTTTCCCAGCTGCTGGTCATACCACAGAGGAACCTTAGAGGCAATGTTCTTTCCTCTACTCCCCTGGTCCGGACTGGGCAGCAGCAGTGGGCAGCTGCTTGCCTCTGGCTGGGTGCACTTGGTTTTAAATGATACATTCCTTCATACAAAGATCTGCAGTCCCATTTTCCTAATTCTTGTCGGATCCCGGAGGGACGTTCTAAGAGTTAATCGTGATGTTTGGATGCAGCACTTGTCTTCTCTTGGTGGCTGAAGGAATCCCAGTCCTGGCACAGTGCTCACTGCCATATGCAGCCGCGACAGGGATATTTTCCTTCATCATTTTTCTTCTCTGTGTGTTCATTCGAAGTATTCCTGTTCCAAGCTCATGTTCTGTCCAACACAGTACCCAGGCTGTAGCAGCAGTAGTTGCCTCTGCTAAATGAATGTTTGCTAATAATGCCTTCCCGTCTGGATGCTCATCATATTTGCTAAGCTTATTTGTCATTTCTTCCGTCCCATTTCCATTATAACATAAATAACAGACGGATTGGAACCCACACTGTCCTGCAAATTGGCAGTTGCTATTTTGACCGCGCTGCCTTTTATTGAGATATAATAAAGTATGTTCTTCTAAGACTCTACCCCACGATGGATAAAGCCCAAATGACACTGTGTGGAGAGTGTGCCTATGGTAGTGAAATGTAAGCATGTCACATCTTAGTCTGGTCTATCAAGCTGCAGTGAGAAGAGGAAGAGGTGAAACAAAGTGAAAGCATGCTGCTTTTATCATTTGCTTGAATCCTGCTACTTCAGGTTGAAGTCTCCCTAAGAAAATCTATCACTTTCATGCCAGATGCAATCACCTATTTCTTTCCATGGCTGGATGCACAAACTTCAAAAGTCACCACTGACTGTACTCTCAGATCTTTTGACGGATGCAAGGTACCATTTTGATTACTTCTGCACAGCTGAGCAGGGCACCAATCCTGAGACACCGAAAGGAGAGTGGTTTGAGTAAACATAGGATTAATTCACAAGCGCCAGGGATATTTTTAGCATTGGTGCTCTTTCTTATCCTAAGTATATGGAATATTGCATATACTGCCATACAGAAAATACAATAATTTGCATGTTTTCCTGTGTGTCTGATTGCCTGGATTGCGTGAGTGTGTCTGTGGTTATGAGATGTATGGACCTGGGGGAGAGGCATGGTTGGGCCATGAGAAGTTGTTTATTGCAGCTCTGTTCCCTCACTTGTGACCACTTGTTTCAGAAATTCTTAAGGTCAGAACTGCAGCCTTTCCTTCTGGTTCATATTGTTATGTGATTGCCACAGCTGATAGAAGGAAACATTGACAGAGCAGGTGTGCGAGGTGAGAGGAGCACGATACCTTTACTCTGCAATGAATCGAGAAGGAAATTGGACTGTGAAACTGCCTCTCTTAGCTGTGAGAGATCCAGTGAATGCTGATTTCTACAGGGAATGGGGAAAAAAATAATGTTTCGGATAGTTTTAATGCGTTACACAAACTACAACTCCGAAAAATACAGATCTGAAAGACTCCATCCCTGTTAGACCCGCTAAGTACACCCAGATGGAAATGTATCTCAAACCCCACACAACTGACAGATTTGTCATAAAATCTAGTCTGCTCTGTCTAAGTTGATAAGGATGCCACTCTCTGTATCACGCAAGGAGAGGTGTCTCGGAGACAGAGAAAAGCTCATATTTCTGTTCACTGAGGTGTTGCTGACACAATTTAGCATGCAGTATCCAGCTCGTTTAGAATTCAGTGCCAACTTCATCCACATCATAAAGTGAATCCTGTTTTACAATTCCCTTGAACATTCTCTAAATGATGGCATCTGAAAACAAGCGGCACAGCTTATATGTTGGAATTGTACTTTTGAAATTAATTCTTAGCACTATAATGCGGGATATCAGTCAGGCGTGTACAGATAGAGGGACTGCAGTGGCTGGGAGCTGGAAATGGATCCTTTCAGCATGAGGTGCTGCTGCCTTGAGCCAAGACACTGTGCCTGTGCTGCTCAATCTGTGCCCTTTTCATTTCTGAGCTCCTGAGTCTACGGGGTGAATGGGGATGCGAGCACATGTAGAAATGTGCATGCAACGGAAGGGAAATTTGGAAAGGGTACATGGAGTTCCTAATAGTGTTCCCATAAGCAAACAAGCAGTCATTTCCTTCTCTTATTGTGGATTTCTGTTGACCCATCTTTGGGTGCCTGACTTGCTCTGCTAGCGCTAATCTATCCCTCATTATCTTATTTCCAGTGCTCCTGTGTCTTTGCCATGCGATCTTAACCTAAACAAGAGATGCACACATGTATGTGGAGATTTACAGCTCGTCCCATTTGTAAATCAATTTAGAACTTTCCATATTTTAATAATTCAGAGGCAAACAGGATTTCAGTGCTGCTGTCAGACAACCTCAGATGCGGGAGCACCAGTTGGTCAATGATTGCTCGTCTGTGATTCAATACATGATGGATAGCTGCAAGGTAACGCTGGGCATCTGACACAGGTGTTTATGAGAGCTGCAGGTACATAGCTCTTCTAATGCATTCTTTATGAATTATTGGCTGGGATTTTCAGCTCTGCTCTGCAGCAGCTCAGGAGGGATGTGAAAAGCAGCCTTTATCCAGAGGTAAAGTGAAACGCTTTCATGGTAATAGTTCGTTTTAAAATTAGTTTTACATCTCATCTATTATGCAACGAGAAGGCACTCCTCCGGCTCCTGGTGAGACCCAGGCAGGCAGGCTGGGCAGCAGCAAAGGCCTTATGCTTCTTGCATACCATCAGGCTGCAGGTTTCCTTTGTTTTGCTTTCAGGTCCCCTCTGTGCAGGATCGTTGTCAGAGCACCCATGGGTGCACAGCACAGAGCCCGAGCAGAACTGTCCATGCAAAATCCGCAGTGATGGGGCCTTGTTAGAGGAGTCCTTGCTACGCTATGGAGAGCACTCGATCATAACGTTTGCATGAAAGGGGAACCAGAATCCAAACATGAGGAGTTAAGAGACCGTGGTGCAGTGAGAGCATGAATTTATGTACGATGGGTGTTGTAACAGCTCTTCTGCTCATTTACCCGTTTGTGTAACGCATAACTGAAAGGCAGATGGCCCTTTCTTAGGCAGTGCTGTAGGAGGGCTGTCCTCTTCAGGTTTTTGCACTCTATCCTTCAAAGATTCCTGGTGTCCTGGTAGCACATGCATGTAGCAAATGAGTGGTGGTGGCTTTGGAAGCTCTTTCTGTGCCGTCTTTGGTGAAGTTCTCTCCAAGGTGGTAGAGTTTGTGGCAGAGTACGCTACAAACACATCCCTTCAAGACCGCCGTGCTCAAAAATCACTTTGGATCAAAGCCCAAGAGCTTGGAAAAAGAGTTTCAAAGAGACAATGGTGCGATTTTCTTTCTTTTTTTATTCCTCTGTGACCAATGGATTTCACACAATTATTCCAAAATCATATCTCCGTTTCCATCTACTCTTTGAAAACAAATGGAACTCATCAAAAAAAAAAAAAAAAAAAGAAAGAAAAGATGGAGCCATTGAATGGTTGAGAGGCAAGAAAAAATGTCGGTCCTTAATGCAGCTTATTCCTGATTACACCATTGTTCTGTTCTGAGCAATGCAGGAAGATGATGGTAAAAAGTCAAGGATTAAAAGGAGACTTTTGTTGAATGATTCTTTTGTTAAAATCTTAGATGTATCGATCAAAGCGTACTGTGAATGCTTTTGATAATCAATTATTTGTGTAATCAGTGATTAATTTTTACATCACAAAGATAATTTTAGTACAAGCGTGAAAACAGTGTTTTTAAGAGTTGAAGATTCAGAAAAGGGGAAAAAATCATTAATCTTCATATGTGGTGTGTGTGTATATGGAGAGAGAAGTATATGGACACACTCTTGAAAAGGCAATCTAATTTCTTGGATGCTGGAACTATCTATAACAGTAGATGCATTCTTTCCTTTTTGTAGTCATAATGCATTTCATGATTTCTTTGCTTTACAGCATCCTTTAAAATGAAACATTTTATCAATTCTCTGGGTGATATTGATGTTTTGCCCTTTTAAACATGTCATTTGATTTTCTGATGTTCCTCTCTTATTCCCCATCTGTTTTCTCGTAATGCTTTCATTTGGTGGCAGTTTCTCATTGGGTCCCTGTGGGTTTATTCCAGGAGTTGCCTTGAGCATTTTTGCTTTCCTCGTGTTTTGAAATGTCTGACATGCGACCAAACTCGGCGCCGGTCCTGTCCTCACTGCAGCCTTGCTTTAGTATTTCAGCATGCAGAACGCATTTTCTTGACTTCACGATCCCCGTGGATTCAATCAGAGAGCAATTTTGAAAACCGAGCGAGGAAGGGAAAAAGCCACCGCGGTGTTTCAGATTGTGGACCAGGTCTGTGTGGCTGTGTTGGAGATATTTCCCAAAAACAAGGAATGCTTGGATATCAGAAAGGAGTAAGGAAGGCTGTGCTTCCCCAAGGCCTCCTCTGTGGGTTGCCCTGCTCCCTGTGCCCGGTGGGATGCTGGTGGTGCTGGGCTGACCCTTGAGTTGAGGTCCTTGCAGCCAGGAGCACCCTGAGCAAGGAATGTCTCAAGCACAAAGCATGTAGCTCCTTCGGTTCTCCCATTTTAAGTGTCTCTACGCTCACATTTGGTGGATATAGGCAAACTAGCTGGCGACTTTTTGGTTTCATTCCCTTTTTTTATGGCTGACAAGCTTCAGCCCATGAATTTACTCGGGGTTGCAAAGGAAAAATAATGCTGGAATTAGTGGAAATTGCATCCATGTGTGAAAAATCAGCGCTTGGGTTCATTGTGCCCATTACGCGCCGGAGAGTGTAATAGGTTGGAGCAGATTTTTTTTTTTTTCTTGGACTTCTGTAGCTTCCAACTGTTTGCTACTAAATAGCTCCTTTGGAAATAAATTCAGAATTATGTTCCGAGTGTCTGAATGTGAAAGCTGCGTGTGGATGAGAGATTTCCCAATATGGCTTAAACAGCCAAAGCCAGTATTTTTTCAGTAGCTTTTCTTGCAGTGTAAGGAGATATTTAGGTATGTCCCATCTATAACCTCCCTATCATCTCAAATGGTCTTTCCAGGTCTGTACTTATCAAGGGTGACTTAAGGGACAAATGATGCTCAGCCGCATTAACACAGCAGATGGAGTATTATTCCAGCCTGGACGGCAGGAGAACATAGTTTACCTCCAGACTCAGCAGATGTCAATTTATATTAACGAGCAATGGCAACACACAATATATTTTATTTTCCTTGTAACCTGTCTTCATTACAAAACATCTGCATCTTTATTTCCCGTTCCAGATGTTTAAAATTAATGCTGCAGCAAACAGCTCACATTTTGCCTTTCACAGCTATATATATATATATATATATATTTTTTTTTTTTTGGTCAGCATAAAAATTAGCTCTGATAAAACGAACGCCCTGGTGATGGCTTTCACTGTGTGTTGGAGAAAGTCTATATTACACTATCAATTTCAGCACAGCGTGCTAAAAGGAGCAATAAGACAAGACTGCTTGTCACATATTTATGAGCGTATGAACCTTTCGCTGTCCCTTTTGTTATCCCTTCCCTTGGCAGTGCACTGAGACTCTGAACCCTGAATTAATGCAAAAAGGATGAAGATCTACTTTCTAGGACGTACGTCCAGGGTACTTGGCAGTTTGTAAATGTCACCACTGGAAACAGGGAAAAGAAGTGGTGTGGTTGTAAGCCATTGAGTCTGTCATTGTCACCGGCTTACCGGAAAATGTATTGAGTAGTAATGAGTAGCAGATAAAGGACATTCAGATTAAAGGAACTTATATTTTTCTTTATCTTCACAACAATCTGCAGATGGATTTCCTAAGGGTGCAATGCTAAATCTTTCTTACACAATAAGCTGTAAATCCTGAAGCTGGAGTTCTTCTGGTTGGCCTGAAAGTAGCCTTTCATGTAAATACCGGCCCTGAATAATGGCTGGAAAATTATTCAAAGAATAATTACAGCAATTGATCTCGAGAAGTTTTGTGGCGTCTTTCATTTCTCAGTCTTCAAAGCTCTTTCTGTGACACAGTATCTTATTGAACCTGGGGGAAGCAAACCAGCATACGGGTCATTATTAAAGATGAATCGTTCAGCTAATTATGAAGGGCATCTGTAGAAATGGGTGGAATAAATATGTATCTTCACACGTATACGTATACGCATGGGTGCTTATGTATATTATGTATTTGTGCATGCATGTATGCAGCTGAGCATTAGCTCTGAGACCCTGAAGCCACCGACCCACCTTTGCTAAATGGCATCCAGATGCGCAGGTGAGCTGACTCAGACCAATTTCAAGGCTGACCTTTGTTCATGTCCAGATTTCATTCTGACCCAAATGAATTTGACTTCCCTTACCCTTAAGGAGGAGACGTGTGTGTTCCCCAGGGGCAGACTTGCGCTGCGTTCCTCCACAGGGCAGGAGAAGAAATATATCTTTGTTTAATTTAGTGTGACTTGATTGTTGACTCAATTGCAGGTCAGCAGCATACCCAGAAAAGTCGTATAAATCTTTTCTCTGCCGTGCGGGGGAGAAAACAGATGGACACTGGAGTATATTAATGTTCATTCTCCTTGGGAATCAATAGGAATCTATATTTTATAAATGGGTCTACTAAACACAAGAGAAAATTCATGAAGCAGACATAGAAAGAGGGAGAGAATGAAAAGCCAGCTAATTCCTTTCAAACTACCGATTATCAGCATCCTTGAGACATATGTCCATTGGAGGCCTGGTACGGCAGAAGGCAGTGATTCTGCATTTCTTTTTATGCCAGGGCTGATTGCATTAGCTATGCAGAAACATCAGGCCTGGTCCTGTTGTTTCTGGAGTGCCCTCAGCTCTAAATAGCAGTTATCAGCTCTAGGTGCAAAGCTTCTGCTTCTTGTTCAGCCCCTATTAGCAGCACAGGGAGGCTGCGCTGACGTGGGAATTGGAGCGGGTTTGTGATGTTAATAAGCAATTAAAGGCAGCCTAAATAGACAGGTACACAGGAAAAGGAGTGTGGGACAGAGGAAAATCATTTAAGAGAAGAGGATGATGAGGGTTGCGTTGCAGGTAACTTTGATGGGAGTGGGATCTAGTGGGATTCAGTGGGAAGAGGATTTGGAAAGTACAGGTGAATTTTAAGGTGGAAGGAAAGTTCGTATGGAACAGAGGGAAACGAATACACAAGCAGTCAGATTTATGGGAGAAAAAGGAGTGATGGAAAAGAAGCAGAAGAATGAAAGGTGAAGGGGAGGGAAAGGTTAAGCTGAAACAAGAAGCAAATCACGCCGCAAACAAAACTCAGAGAGGAGCAGAAACCGATCGGAAATAATGTTTACCAGTGCAGCTGTAGCCCTGTCCAAGGTCATGGATAGGTGCTACTTGCTGAGATTCAAAGCACTTCTCTGCCTTCCTGTAGTGTTTGTCCTTGTCTATGCTGCTGTGGCCCTTGCATGACCAGCCCAGGGCCCAGAGCTTTGTTTTCCTCTCCCTTCCCCAAGGTGCACACTCACCCAAATCTCTCCCCATCACTCATGCCCCCTCCCATTTCTCCAGCAAGGAAGAAGGAAGAGGGGGGGAAAATATTTAAAAGAATCATTGTGCATAAAACTGTAGCTCAATTTCCATAAAGAAATAGAATTAGAGAACGATAGAAATGAGAAATATTAGCCTATAACACCACATGCTTCATCAAAAACCCAGCCTTGCGAGATGACAGCAGACATCAGTAATTGCCAAAACACCAGCTTTATTTATAGATGTGGGGGAGAGAGCAGTGCACTACATACAAATTCCAATTAAGGATAAACTATCCAGCTTACAGAGAGCTACTGTCTCTCATTTGCAGTGGCAGAAACTCCATAATGTTCGTAGTCTTGGCGACTTGCCTTAGATTATTAGAAAATAACGCAGTGGTATTGTATGCAGATCCCATCTTCCTAGTGCCCTTGCACTTTTCTGCTGTTAGCAAAGCAAAATCCTCTCCTGCACGCAGGTAGATGCAACGTGAACAAAGTCCAGCCCTCTCGCTGCTTTGTGGGGTGTGTTTGGTCCATCATGTCTCAGCAGCCAACTGTCTGCTGCTGGTTTTTGTACATAGCCCAACAAGAAGCCCTCGGTGTGCTGAGGACAAGGAGGGTCTGAGCAGGGAGCAGGCACCTGTGTACTCTTGGAGGAGAGCTGTGCCCCTGGGCGCTACGAAGGCGGTCACTGCTCCTTGAAGGTGTGATGTGAATAAGGAAGGCAATGGGACACCAAGAAATCATTGGCCGAGGAGTTGCAGACTTCTTTCCAAGTATATTAGGGACAAATGAGACTCAAGCTATGCTCTGGAGCCTTTGTCGGAAACTGAGATTTCTCTGTTTGCAGAAGGTGCTAAAATACATATTTAAGTGTTCAATTCTTACCGAAACATTTCTTCTGGCTCCTCGCTGTCTGTCTTTTTTTTATGGTATAGCTGAACACAGCACAATAGGAATAATGAAAGAAATAACTTGTGCTCTTGATCTTTATTTCCTTAACAGTTTGGAGTATTTCACCTGGCTCTCTTTGCAATGGCCCTGTCCCTGGGCTGGGGGCAGTGTGTGTGCTCTGCCACACTGCTGGGGGGCTTCCTTCCTTCCCACTGCAAAGAAAAGACTCGATATCTCTGTTCCTTTTCCACCGTTGCTGCTTTGGGGGGCTTTCTGCTATTGATCGGTCCAGTTATTTAATTTCTATTTCTGTTTTCTTTAGAAGAGGACATGCACTGTAAACCTGTCGGTTTATATCGGAGGGGAAAACCACACATGCAAAGCAAGTGGGTGCCTGTGAGCTCCAAAGTGGCTTACAGATCTCCACGCACCTCAAGAGTCCTAAGCAGGCTGCTGATTGTTCTGTTATTAATGGTTTCCCCTGTTAGCTCTACTTTAATGAAGTCACTTCGTTTCCATGAGGCAAGGCCTGCCTGAGGGCGAGCTGACTGGGGTTGAGGTTTTAAGGACTGAAAGGATCGCGTCGGGAGGACACCAACTGCTTCTGCTCTGTGGTCTGGGACAGGCAGGACTGCTGTGCCCGCTCCGGTGGCAGGGAAGGAGGAGCAGCTCCGGCTGCCTCCGTGGGGCTCCGTGTGTCTGCCCCAAACACTGCTGTCCTTCAGCAGTGACACAGCAGCAGAAGGCTCAGTCTGACCTTCCGAGCAGTTCTTGGGCTGGACCAGCACAGACACGGCCACAATACAAATTATTTTGTTTACAGCCCGATGGGAGCATTTGTTAGACTAAATTCTGCAGCGCGTTTGCAATACTTTCGCTCTGGATCACTGAAGGAATCCATTACCGTGTATGTGATAATGGATGGGTTTAATCAGAGACTGAGAGGATTTGTTTTGCGGTTTCTCCCTGTTTTGCCTGTTAGCGATCCTCTCTAACTACAAAGGCTGAGGTGGTCCCAGGGATGCAGAACAGCCAGGGTGCTCTCCTGCCTCTGCCACCAGCTCAGAAAGTTTGCTAAGACGAACGCTGTCATCGTTTATTCATCTGTGTAATGGCAGCATTAAACCTATAGAGGACGACGGCAAAAACGAATAGGGCAGAGCAGTCTGGCCTGCACCCCAGAGGTGATGGAAATGTAAATAGCTAATCCTTCATGGAAAGCTTTGGCGAAAGCAAAAGGTGTGCACTGCCAGTGCTGCAAGACCAAGAGCGCAGCGCTCGTGCAGCCCAAGGAGGAGCAGAGGGCGGCGGAGTTTGGGAACCACGGTCCTCGGTGGGGGGGACCTGGTTATCTCCGAGGAAACGTTTACATCTCCTCTTCAGGTGATCCAAGTCTCTAATCATTATCCCAAAACCACAAAGGCGCTCCGCACACACACCAGCCTCCTTGAAAGACTTGTCAAGACTGAAACGGTAATTCACAAATTCACTAAAATTCCCTGCTCCGCTGAGCAATGTGACAGCTCTGCCGACCGCAGTAACATTTCTATTCAAACTGGCTTTGGTGCTGAAGCTATAAATATCCCTGCAATATTTCCTGCTTCAGAACATAAAGACAGCTTTACAGTGCTGATAAAATAGAAATTACTTTCTCTCTGAGGTCTAGCTGGAATTTTAATGTCTGTTTGGCAATAAAGCAGCTCCTACGCAATTCGATTTGAGGGAAAGAAAACAAACGGTCTAATTTAGTTACAGTAATGACTCCTCTTGTATGGTTGGCCATAGCCAAATCTGGGGTTGCAGGGTTGTTAAAGTTCGTAGTGGTGAGCACAGGGATGATTTTTGCAGTAATCTGAATATTTTTGTCTTTTAAATATGTACACAGCGCTGTTTAATTACAGGTAGGAAACAACAAGGACCGAGAAAGAAAAAGGTCATTACGGTTTACAACCTCTGATAGCGTTTCTGTAAAAATTACTTGTTGCAGCTGTAAAGCCAGTGACCAGAGATGACACAGATTAAAAAGGGTTCTTGAATTGAAAAGAAAAATGGCAACTACTGGACTCATCAATGTTGCCTTTAATTATTCCATAAATGTCACCCCGGCTCTTGTTAGCTCCTTCAAAGGAAAGGAAAAAAAAAAGAAAAAAAACTCATTTTCTGTGGTCACTGAGTTCCTCTTTCCAATTCTGGGAAGAGACCAAGAACAATTAAACGAGGAGGGGAACCAGAAGCAACTATTCCTCATTTGCATTGCGGGCACGCGGCGCGGGCAGATTGTCTCGGCACACGGGTGCTAGTAAATATTTTAAACACCAAAGAGAGTCAGCCTCGATGATCTGGCAGAGCGCAGCTGGTGACGGGTGAGCCACAAAGCTCCGAGCGCCGGGTGGGGACGCTGGCTCTGTGTGCAGATGGGGGAACTCGGTTCATTGGGGAAAGGTCCTGGCAGCGCTGACCGAAGTTCATCAGCATCTGTTGGTGGGAGCCCTTCTCTTTTGCAGACACCCAGCAGGTGCCCTCGGCTCGGTGTTTCACGGCCAACACCGCCTGTGTGCGTGCACGGTGTGCCCCGTCTCTCTTGTATGGATGTTAATATACCAGAATCAATCCGTATTGTAATGAGCATTGACGTGAGATAGTTCCTGCCACAGGTAGGAGCACGGGGGTCATGGAAAGCCCTGTCTCCTTTACGAAGATCCTAAATGTAATTGCGGAGATTTGGAACAATTAGCATGCAGATGATTTTTTGCATCCCCATCATTTATCTAGAGAATCTGTCATGCTCGTAGCTGTCACTGGCATCAGCAAAGCAGCCAATAAAGCACATAAACTTGTGCTGCAGATGCCACTGGAGCTGGTTCGTGTCTGCAGCCTGGCACCGCCTGTGCCCTCATTTCTGTTTGAGAAATTCAAACTCCTAGTAAATAGAAGTAGGTGAAGAGCTCATTCGTTTTTATTTATCCAGTGTGTGAGGAATCAGCTGAGTTGGCCTTCAGCTGGTCAAATACAGTAGGGTTGGTGGGAAGAAGAAAAGCTTTTGGGAATGCAAGCCAGCTTTAGGGCTGTTGTGAGGATTGTGTTTGCACGAAGGAAAGTGCTGCCAGGCATTGTCCACGAGTTAGGAACCTGTGTGCATAGAGTCAGAGTCCTGCTCAGGCAGCTAATGAAGTGAAAGCTCCTTCTAAAGGTTAATGACCAAAATGCTGTGTACCTGGAAACTTCTAGGAGTTAGTCTTGCTTTGTGTGCATACGTAGTGGAAATGCTGAGTCACAGCTTGAAGCAGTGACTGAGCACCTGGTGGGAAGGCAGGGCCAACCCAGGGGAGCTCAGGTGCATGCAATGCACCAGAGTGACTGGAAGGGATGGAGCCAGGATTCACCCCTTCCTGGACCTCATTTAAGGGTTGGCAGTGGAGGTGAGGGCTTCTTTTTGGAGGTCCCTGTGTAGCTGAGGCTTTCTGATGGTAAGCAGTTTCTTTCCTTTATTTCTGTGCCTGTGGCTGTTGTGTTTGAGCAAACCTTCACTTATGGCAGCATAGGACCTTGCTACTCTGCTGTTGTTGCAGCGCTTTCCTCTGTGTTACAGAATGTAAAGCTCTTGCTTGGTGAAAGGAAGCCTTGGTTTCCTCTGTTTGCTTCCTACGCTCTCCTGGTCTATGTGAGTCTGGAGACAAGCGAAGCTCATTCCAGCCCATCGTGCCATCTGAGGTGGCCATTGTCACGCTCCTGCTTTGGTGTAAGGCAGTGCTAGTTCCTGAGTTAAATAGTGCTGGAATGGATGATGCAGAGCACTTACAAGTAGGGTGAACGTCTGGGTGGAGTGGAAGAGAGAGGGCAAGGTGTCAAGACATAAATGGTGCTGAGGAGAGTTTTCTGCCTTCCCTTTTCTGCTGGGTTTGTGTTGTTGATTGTTTAGACTGCGGACTCTCTTTGTATGCAGATGAAATGCCTAGCACGCTTCCAGGGCTGTGCAAATAAACAACTATTCAGACTCTTTAAAAGATACGTAAGCTTACTTATTTTCATAAATGTAAGCTGACGTTAATGAAAAACTCAGTGTTTTCATTTCAGTGACAAAACAGCAATAGAATGGCTACGTGGGACTCCCATGAAACAAATTGCAAGTGTTATCCTACTTCTTTTTAGGGATTAGAATCTATAGTGCTATAATGAGTACTGATTCGCAGATGTTTTTAAATATCTGTGTGTATTTTTCATTTCAGAAGGAAATCATCATGCCTGATTATGGCTTCCAGTGTTTTGGAATGATAAAATATCTGTTGATCTCTGTAGAATTGTATTTCTTATGCTCAAAGTTGTATTATCGTGTAGCAGAGAAAATTAATAAGGTTTTAGAAAAGCATGTTGAGCAGTGTTCTGTTACTGAAGACTGTTTACTGAAGTCTAACATGTAATTGGTTGGGGAAAGAACAATATAAATCATGTTCAATTCCTTGCAGAAGGGTTTTCATGTGTAAGGGGACTTGCTGATTGGTATGTCTTGTAGACGTAACATTGGTGTTTTTTGCACTGGAATGTTTTAAACAGTCAGAACTAGTGTTAACCTCAGAAAACAGCAATATTTTTGTGTTGAGGAAGTATCATGGAAAAACCTGGCGTGGATGTCACTTCAAAAGGAAAAAGCCTTTGGTTTAGGTGATAAATGGGACTAATAGATTCTTCTGGAGTAATGATCCTACTTCAACTCTCAACCTCAAATATGTTTTATAACAGAAACCAGTGGCTTTCAACCCATAGGCTGCTGCTTAGGGTCCCATGGAAGTTAGAGCTAGAAACAACCGGATGACTGCAAGTGGATTTAAACCTTGGGTGGGCAGCTCAACCTCTACTGGATGTAGTTTTAAAATCTGAAAATTGAGGGGTTGTCAGTAAGGACAATGACATAAATGCATGATAGAAAGCAGAAATCAGCTGCTGAGAGCTGACGTGCCTTTTCAAGGTCACCCCAAAATATACTAGAATCTGGTCTTAGCCTGCTAAATGTGCATGTCTGACCACTGCAACTAGCCTGAAAAAGGCACGAGAAATGTAGCGCACAGCTTTAAAATTTGTATTGGTTTCATTGGATGGCAAACAGATGCATTTTTCCTGAGCTGGACTGGTAAGTGAGTTAGGGACGTTATGGTTTACCCATGAGTAGGACCAAATCCTGGTTTTTCTACCACTTCTCCTTAATATGGATGTTCAAGGCTGTCCAACCAAAATTGCATTTAGATTACATTACATTACACAGTAAGTGGCAAATCATCACTGCTTCCTTTGACATTCAGTGTAATAACATTAACCATGATGAATTTCCTTTTACTATTCATGTGGCCTCCATACATTATTTCAGCTGAATTCCATTGCAGTGTAGCATTAATTAATGTCTATTGCTTATCGAGACTTACCCATTTCAACCTTGCATCCCACTTCTTAATTATTGAAGAATTGCAGATAGAAACACTGCAAAGAGTGTCACCAGTGTTGGGTAGTCTTCCTAGGACATAAGAAATCAAATTATGTTTCTGATGCCTGTGGCTCTCCTGGACTCCTCTCACTCAAATAGCTGTTTCTTCCAAAGTAAGCAACAAAGGAATGATAATAGAGAGTTTTCTTATTAATTCCCTCTCCATGACCTCCCAAGTTCAGCTGCACTGCTCTGAGCCTCTGATCAGCGTGCAGCCAAGAAGCCGTGACAGCCACTGGCTGACATGGAGCCTGTTCCTAACTCAGCTTTCAAATCATTGTGTGCACACATGTGTTGTGCGGAGACCAGAGGAGCTTCCACAAGGCTCTGAAATGAGCAGGAAGCTCTCCCTGCCCAGGGGACTAGCACTAGGACCAGAGCACAAATGGTCCATTTCCTCCCTTCTGTTTAATGTCACCCAAATCAAAGTTGTCCTTTCCACCTGTAAGTGTTGTGTGTAGCTTAATTTACTGTATTTAATTAGTCGTTGGGCCTCTGACCCTTCCTACCACCAGATGTCATCCTTCCGACAGGTAGGGATGTGGCTCTTGTTGCTGTAGTGCTGCTGCTCTGGGGATCCCAAGCCTGGACTTCATTTTTCTGGCATCTTGGCCGGCCTTCAGTGTCCTCTGTCATTCTAGAGCAGCTTATGGCAGCAGCCGCCCTCCAAAAAGAGCCATTTTATCCCAACAACTGCTTTCCTGCAGAGCTTGACAACGCGGGACGCAAAACGAGAGGATTTTCTGCCCAGAGAAACAATGGATTCCTTGCAGCAAGCAGAGTGCAGGAGTTAAGCCATGCAAATGGCTCTAATAAGCATAATTTAAACCCGTGGTTTTCTTTTTATAGCTCTTTCATATTCGGTGTTTTATATTCCAATTTTCCACCTTTTAGTCTTGCTTCTTTCTTTTTTTGCTGCAAAACCCTATCTCAAATGGGAGGGCAATTACTAGGCAAGCATGTAGTTCTTTAATTGAAACACTTATAGGTGTACACTTAAAAACTATAAAGACTTTTTATGGAATAGCAATGCCTTAATAGGCTCTTGTGTATGTACATTGTAATCTAATTCTGTACTCTTTCAGCATTGCTGGGGGAAGCTGTTAATTTATGTCTACAATGAGCAATAAAGCAATAACAGTAATCTAAAGGTGCAATATCCCTTGTTTAGGGGGCATTTACGGTTATGTATTAAAACTATAAATACATCAAGATGCTGTAGGACTGATCTATACGAAATGAAAGATAAGATCTCTCCACTTTAAAATGTGCTGTTTTCAGCAGAAAAGCAGCCGTGTGCTCGTGGTTAATGTCAAATCCCAGTGCTCTGTGTGAGTGGTCAGCAGAGGCTACTGCTGGCGTCTGGTGAGAATTTAACTCATCTTTTCCCCTGTAATTTAATTTGTTACCATGTCTGCGATGCAGAAAAGCAAGAGGTAATCTTATTTTAGTAATTAGCCTGATCCCTATGTGTTGGTAGCTACCAAAACTCGTCTAGCACCAGAGTCCTTCCAGCACCTTCACTGTCATTAACTGTGTGTGTTCTGTAGTGATTTCTTTGCATTCTTACATTCTCTGTCAGTCTTGTGTAAAGGATGAATCTGGTCTTGTTCATTTTTGGGGGGTGAAAAGCCCCATGGGAAGGACTGAGCCCAGCAGCAGCGCAGGGGAGCCCTTGGCTGTGGAGCTGGAGTATTCCATTGCAGGCTGGTTGCTGCACTTTATAAAAATGATTCTTTTTACACAAGCCAGCATAAGAATGGGTGACAGGAAAGGATAATTACCTTGTCTGAGGCAGGTCTCCGGGTAGAGGCAGTGACATTTCTGAAATCCAGATGACTTTGTTGTGTTACGACTGGGAAAAGGAATGGAGAGCAGAGCTGCTGCTGTTTCCGAGTGTGTAGAGCTTAGCAGTGGTAGGGAGATTGTCCTGAACTCAGAGCAGTGGGAAAGGGGAGAGATGAGCAGAAGGAAATGCCACAGGAGGCGGCCGTTGTGTGTCATCCATCATGGGGCTAACAGGGATTTAATCTCGTTCAGCCCATTGAAGAGACACTGCTAACGTTGCTTAAAGTCAATCATTCAATTTCTTTTGGAAAGATCAGTCCTGGCTCATTCAGCAATTAAGCTGATCGATACTTTTAAGGGTACGTGGTATTTTTTTTCCTGCCAAAAGTATATAGAGCTTGTGTTTCCGTTGGTTTCTATCAGCTTTCTGGAGTTCCCATTGGTGTATGTGTGTCATTCAGTCCTGGAAGCTCTTCGTTCTGCTCTGTGCTGGGAGCTGAGCTTCCCACACCACGCTGCAGCCACAGCTTCACCCTGACCCCACGAGGAGTCATGTCCCCAAACCTTCCCCACTCCTCAGTTCAGCCCAAATAACCACCTGGGAGCCCTCTGCTGAGAAGTAAAGGCTGTGCAAGTACTGATTGGTTTAATATTCAATCCGCGCTTTGAGACCTGAAAGAACAAAACTGTTTAAGAGCAAAACTGTTCCGTCATCATTTTTTCCTTTCCCTGTTTCCTGGCACCAGCCTCTCCAGTGGGGCTGGGCTGTACAGCGTCCCAGGAATCGAGCACTTGTGTTAAAATGATAAGCTGCAGTATGACAAAGTCCAGAGGAAATGAGCCCCTTTAATAAGTGCACTGAAACTCTGCGTTGTTTTCTAGTTAATTCAGTGGTTGCTCTGTTGTTTTCCTATTTCACGTGCTGTGATGCAGGTATCCATGGCCAGTTTCAGTCCTTCCTTGGAAGGCTGGTGGCAGAAAGGCCCTGTGCCTCCCTCCCAGACCGTGCTGATCCATTCCCTACTTTCAGCAGCAACCAGCTGCTTGGCACAAGCCGTGCCAGCTCAGCAGCTCTGTCTACACTTCCCTTGAGGAAACCATTCACCTTATCACCAAAGAGAGAGACGGGGGGGTGGAAAAAAAATTCCATCTGTTACAGCTCTGAGCTAGAAGCTTCATAATTGCATGGGCACACAGGCTGCATATCAAATCTTTTTTTTTGTTTTAGGAATCACTTAGGGAGCATTCATTCTCCTTTTATTGTTGTTCTCTCCCTTGCAAGTGTCTGTATTTAATCTCCTTTGGGACACAATGCAAGGATTTCTGAGCAAATTTGTGGCTTAACGATGCTGGGGAGGTGTTTAGAGCCACAAATGTACGCAGATTTTCCGGGATACTATCCCGTTGTGTGAACCGTTGCTATCTATACTGGATATTAAAATAAGGATTTTCTCAGAAACTGAGCAAGTTTGTTTTTAAAATCTCGCTTTACAGAAGGACCTTGAGAGAGCGTGTTGTTATACAACTTCTGTATTAAGTCTCATTGTATCTAGTCTTTCAATAGCAGCGTGTTCCTTAGGCCACCCTGGCTTTGTGTTATTCTTCAGGTATGGACCATGACCCCGATGGGGAACTCTGTTGTGGAAGATTTGAGTCCCCTCTGACCCCAGTTGTGCAGTGGGCTTTTACCTTTGCGCAGTCTTCCTCGTATTTTCTGCAACAATTGAATGGAATTCAATTTTCTGCTGCAATTTCTATGGAAAACCACTGAGGTTCACGGACTCATCTGTCTGGCCTCAAAACGTGACGATCTCAGGTGATTAGGCCAAGACACCCATTAGTGTGAGCGAAACAAATGTATTCGTGAGGGGCCCCGAGGGTCTCCACCCTGTCTTTGAAACCTGGAGGATGACTTGTCCCCGGGGATGCTGCTTGCTTTGTCTGAAGATCCAAGTCATATTGCAGGGCTTGAAAAACGTGCCTGGCGGTGACAGACTTCTGGAGATCAATCTGATTAGCTTATCAAAGGGAAGATTAGAAAGCAACCTGATCGTGCTGTTTAAATATGTTCACAGAGAGAATGTACGAGGTACAAAGTAATTTTCAATCTCGTGGAGAGAGGTGCGACAGGAGCTGGGGTCTGGAAGCAGGAGCCACACCAACTAGGAAAGCCAGATTAAAAAAAGAAATGGTTCCAATGCTTAGTGGAGAAAAAGGCAGGCGTGCATCGTCTGCGTGCATCATCGCAGTTAGAGCAGCTCCTCCTGAGCACGGCGGGCAGAGAGCAGTTTTGCAGTAGTCCTTGCTACAGAGGTTTGGGGCCAAGTGCCTTTTTCCTGCCCCGTGCTGCTGCCTTCTGTGTCTTCTGCTTTGTTCAGGCTGCAAATTGAAAAGCGAACGGTTCAGCGTTATTTGTTTTTGCTGCTGCCGGAAGGAGGGGAAAACAAGGCACAGGGTAAACAGTGAGATGTTTGCAACCTTCTTACATTAGGCAGATTGAATAAACTGGCTTGCAGCTGATTGTTTTCCTTCAGATCAGTCAGAGCCACTGTATTTCTATTTATTTGATTTTATGTACGTGTTGCTGGGGCTCTCGTTCTGTCGGGGATGTTTTGCATTCCTGACTTCTGGTGAAGGAGACAGGGTGGTGAACAGCTCTGCAATTCCTTCCTGTCCCAACAGAGCTTACAGAGCTCCGACTCTTGGCTTAACCCAAGAGCAGGACTGATGAACTTTGTTAATTATAAATCCCATCGAGTCCAATCCTTGCATCTCCTCACACAGCATTAAACTGGTGTGGGTGCATGTAGTGTGGGGCTGCCATGTCTGGCTGGGGATGGGTGCTGTCGCCATCTCCATGTGGTTCAGTACTTCAGACTCCATCTTGTGCCCACTGACGGCAAAAAGCAAGCTCCAGTTAACTTCAGTGCTGCAGGATCCTTGGTTCCCCACCCAGAGATCCCGGGGTGGGTGTTTCTGCCTCTGCCAGGCCTCAGATTTGCTCAGCAATACAGAAGACACAAAGCCAGCTCCCTGCTGCGAGCTGCTCCGAATAACTGCTCCAACCACAGCATTGCCACCACTTACATCTTTGTGCTCTCTTCTTCCCCCCTTCTTTCAGTGCTATTAGCTTTCGGGGTACACAGGGAAGAATGAGGGTGGGCATTGCACACAGCATTACTCTGGAATGCCCATGTCTTGTCTGCTCCCATCGTGGTGAGCAATGTGCCTGTGCAGCAGCTTCCTCCCCAGTTCTCCGTGGCCATGAAACACGTGGGAGCCATGTGGCAGAGCTGATCAGAAGGGCCATTAAAAACGGAGCTGTTTTCTTTTCTGTCATGCTTCTCAAATGCAAACAGGTTGTGGTTACTACTTTTTAGGCGAGGGCATGCTAATTGCAAGAACACTCATTAATTATGCATGATGCGCCCCGTTTGGTTGCCAAAAAAAAAAATATTTTTGGATATTGCTAGCCAGAATATTACTTTAACTTACTGTCACCATTATTTTGCAAGGGGTAGTGTTTTAATGAACATATGGCACTATGTTTGCTAATGCCAAACCCCATTTTCTTCAACTAGAGGAGCTGTTTTCCTGCTAGGTGCTGAAGATGTTATTCACGTTGCGTGCCACACCACTAAATATTTAAATGCATGGAAGAGAATGGAGGAGTCTGCTCCTCCTTCACATTCTTCTGCAAGTTCCTTGTGTCTGTCTATGAATACAAAGAGCTGCTATGGACTTGACTGGAAGGGCAGCCGTTGCTGAACTCGCAGCCAGAGCCTGCCCTCAAATTCCATCCTCCTGTAACTGCAGCACATACTTCGCTAATTTCCAGCTCCATCCATTGACCTCTGAAATGACTTGTTCATCTCACTTTCATCTGAGCATCTTCAAAGATTTGCCTGTTGGTGCTTTTTTTTTTTCCTTTCATAACACATTGTTTTAAAGCTGATCTCATAATTGTATTGATTTTGGGTTTTTTTCAGCTCTCTGCGTCAAAGCACTTCTTTAATCAAAAGTAAATTATGTAAAGGCCGTTAGGGTCAGCCCGGCTGGCAAAACAAAAACTGCAATACATCATTTATTTGTAAATGTCAGTGAAATCTGCAGATCAATATCCCTCTTCATGCAGATGATATTTGTGATTTGCTGTGAACCCAGCTCCTCCGGCCTGCAGTGCTGCAGCACGGGGCTTTTAGAGGGCGGCAGGAGCAGAGCTGAGCGCTTGGCTACTTTCCATTTAATTTTGATGTTTTTTATGCACGTGCAAGTTGAACCCCACTGTGAGGTAGTGTGGCTGCTGCTTCTCCCCATGTCCTACAGCTTTGGACCCCCAGACCCTACAGGCTCCTGCTGTGGGTCTGGCTGAAGCCGGGAGCTGTGGACATGGATAGGGGAAGGGCAAGGTTTTTGCCTCTATAAACTCCACCTAGTGGCAAAACACTTGTGGTCTGATGATGGTAGGGAGCCTGGTGGGTCTGGATCAGAGCTGATCTCCCCCTGGGCCATGCTTTTATGACAACTGGAAGCTTGATCTTCTGGGTCCTGAATTGCTCCCCTAGAGCATCGTGATAGCAAGGTGGAGAGCAGGTGCTGTGCAAAGGGCTGAAGCAGGGTGTGCAATAGCTGTGCTATGGTGGCTTTGGGTAGCACTCAGCCCATGGCAGAGCTGGGCTGCCTGTCTGCACGGGGAGTATCTGCCCATCTCCTTGGGATTGTATTGGCCCCTGTGGTCATCGCGCGATCCCAGCGCCGTTATAGGAAATGAAGGAGGATATAATGGCCAGATAGGATCTGAGCACGGGTTTCTCTCTTAAATATTCAGAAGAATTTTTATGAGGGATGGGATTAAAATTTAGAGATGTTGCTGATGCGCTGTGGAAAAGCTGTGTTTAAAGAATAACAATGCTCCATTCTGTTGTGCTGAGGTGATTGCCTGAGAGCTGGATTTACAGTGTGGCCGTGGGGATGCCCAGCCCTGCTGGTGTCTGGTGGCCTGGTCCTGGAGAGCTGCTCTGCGTGTCTGCCTGCCAGTAATGCACATCTGAAGCAGGCTGCTGTGATTGGAGCGGCCGTATAGCAAACTTCTGGGTTCCTTCTGAATAAGTTGCAAATGGTTTGTTTGCTGAGTTGCTGTGAGTTCTGCCCGGTGCTGAAGGTTTGCAGGCTGAGCTCTGTCCTTTCCAACAGGCATGGTGGCAAAGGGTGCTGAGAAGTCATTACGAAGCAATGCTTTCCTTTGAGAAAGGGCAGAGAATTGGGCTGCAAAGCCTTTGGCCAGGTCCTGGAGGGGTGCAGCTCATGCTGAGCCTCGCTGCTGGCAGGAGGGTGAAGAAATGGAAGGGTGCCTTCCTGCACACTGCTGCAGGAGCAGAGGTTTTTTCTGCAGCCCGGAGGGAGGGAATCATTTCAAACATCCCCGCTGCCTGGCTGAGAAAGGAGGATGCTGAGTGGGAAGTTATCCGCTTTAAAAACGTGACCTCAGCGCTCAAAGTGTCATCAAGAAAAGGCAGGTAGGGAAGTTACCGCAGCAAGACCACGGGTTAATGCTGCCCGCTTCAGTAATTCATCGGGAGCTGCCGGTGAGGCACTGTGTGACAAAAGAAGAAAGGAGGAGTGTTCTCCAAGGGATGAAACAACCAAGGCTGGGCTGCATGGTGCATGGGGACATGAGCTCTCATGGGCTCGAGTGGCTGAGCCCCAGAGCACAGAGGGGTCCCATGGGTTGGGCGTGGGCTGTGTGCTCCTTCCACAGCCACACACAGTAATTACGGGTGTCAGTTAATGAGGGCAGACTCAGAGCAGCTGGTCAAATTAAAATAAGAAAATGGTGCAAAGCGGGAGAAGGCGCTTTCCTGGAGCTGTCCCACTGCGCCACGTCGGCCTGCACCATTCCAGCCTCCTGCTGCACTGCCTGCCCTTCTTGCAAAGAAGTAATGGTCTTAGCAGCACCCAGGGGTGCCCGGCCCTGGATCACCCGCAGCGCGGTGCTGCCCAGCCCCAGGGCTCCGTGTTGTGGTGACATGGCATGGGATGTGGGACAGCGCGGAGTGTTGGTGTGGCACTGCCAAAGGCCGAGGAGGGTCAGCCAGAAAGCAGACAATTACCTGTCAGAAGGGGTGAAAATGGTGCGTGGGTATTTTGGGGAAAGAGAGAGCGACTTTGAGTTATAGTCAGGACAACACGGATTTTTTTAATTAATCTTTCCCATCGCTGCAGGTTGAAATCAGTGTGACGGCCACGAGTTGCAGCTGTAAATCTTGCAGTTCTGATGTAAAAAAAAAAAAAAAGTCGTGTGGGTTAAGGAAAAAAAAACTTCTACAAGGCTTTTCCCTGTCTTTCTGAAATAGAAAAAGAAAAAAGAAAGAGGGTTAAAAGCCTGAAACTATGATTCTGCTCGGGATAAAGCATCAAAAGCTTCTATGAAGTTATCATTTAAAAAAAAAAATATAAAGATTTGAGAACAGCTTGGCCTGGAACAGTATTTCAGGCATGGCTAGCTGTTAAAAATAAGCTAATTCAGAAGAGGCACATTTAAATAAAAATAATGCATAGACATAATGGCGGAGATAATAGTTTTGAATGGGGAATTCTAATGACTTTGAGGGCATTTTACAGGGCAATTAATACACATGAAAATGCCGCTCCATTCAGCTGATGGAAAGAAAGGAAAATAAAATAAAACAGGCAGAAAGAGAAAGGGAGACGGTGGTGACTGGCAAAAATAGGGTTTGATTTTTCTTTTCAATGGGATCACTGCTTACAAACATAATAAAAGGGAAAAATAAGCATGTCAGGTTCTCTAATGCGGCTTGTAAAATCCAGAATGATTAGTTTGTAAAGAGGGGCAATTAGGCTCCTTTTGCATATGCATGTGACTTCTGGATGGAGCGGGGCTTTCTCCGCTCCCTCCTCCTCCTCTTTATCAAGCACCTAAAAATAACAGAGCCCCGTCGCCCCGCCAGCAGAGCAGTGGAAGGGGGGAACTCCCTTTAGCATCTGCTTTTTGTCAGCAGGTGGCCCTGCTCGGGGGGGGGAGGCCCCCCCCCCCCCCCGTCTGCACCACTGCCCTGTGCTCGGCAAGCAGCCCCTCCTGCTCCTGAGCCACGTTCTTCAAACGTATAAATAAATATTACATATGCTAACAGATGGTTCATTAGCCAGTTGTTATGGCAATCAGCATTTCAGCCAATTAAAATCCTTTCTCGTAGCTTTAAAAATGTCAGCGATGGGAACGGTGAAATGCCCAAAGAACGGACGTGTGCTGTCGCACGGCGCTGAAACAAAAGGCGTTTTCTGCAGGTTGGTGGGTAAAGGATGAGAGCAAACAGGGTGAGATTTATGAACCTCTGTGCTGCAGCGCTGGAGAAGCACGGAGTTGCTCAGCTCTGCGTATTAATTAATGGAAAAGCTTGTTGGCCTTCTTGTATCTCGTCATACAGATCACCTGGGATTTTGGTGGAGGGCTCTGAGCTCAGCACCGCAGGCAGGATCAGCCTGCTGCTCCACGTGCACTGGAAATCCTGAGCCTGTTTTCAAGCTTGCTCAGAATTCCAGGTTGGGCTGCTTTTGAAAATTCAGTGTTCCATGACCTACCAGTGCCGAGACATCCTGAGTGCAAGCTCAGGCTCCGTGGGCTGTCTTTGAGTTGGTATCTGAGTGCCAGAGGGGATGAGAACCCAGAGGAGCTCAGCTGGGTGACGTGTGTACACAGCGATGTGCATGGATCGATGCAGGTTCAGGCTTTCCAGGGACAGACCTCTTGTTCACAGCAGCAGGACGGGGCTCTTGTCCCTCTCTGTGCCACTTTTGGGTGGTGTTTGTTTGCCAGCAAGGAGCAGGATTGGGATTTGATGAGTCACGGGCTGCCCGGGGCTGGTTCTCCTTTTCTGCTCTGCGCTGCCTTTTGTGACCATTTAGAGGAGCAAAAAATAGCTCCCGCAGACAATCAGAACAGATTATTTTAATGAGAGCTCAAAAATGAGAAACCAGCGGCTCAAATTGAGCCTTTAAACATTTCTACACGCGTCTGCACAGAGCTGAGCAGAGCTTGAATCAGCAGGTCTGCAGCACGAGGTGGCTGCTGTCAGGAGTTGAGTTTCCATTCCCAGCAGCTAAACTGAACATCCCGAGTGAAGCTGCGTGCTCTCAGCAGCTCCATTTTCTGCCTGTAATTGTCTTTTATCTGCTGGTGTCGTCGGTGCCCGTCTTGCATCTGCTCGTGATTCACTCAGTGTCCACGTCAGAGAGGGAAACAATCATTTTTCCCATATGTGCTTGAACAGGCAGTAGGTAGAATGCAGCTAATAACCTTCCGAAGCTCCTTCACTTCTCTCTAGATTGTGTCCGCTTTTCTGATGGGCATTACATGCTTATTAGTTCTCCTTTTCCTTTTTTTCTTTTTTCCCTCCGTGCTGGTAATCCTTTGTGTGCTTCCAGTTGAGTTAGACCAGGAGCGGGTCAGAGCTGCAGGAGGCTTGTGCTGGCAGAAGGATTGTTTCCTTCAGTAAGGAAACCAGTGTCCACCTCTGCAGCCCATGCAAAGTGCAGCACTTGGGCACAGGGCTCTGCACTTTGCAGCTTCTGTTCTGCCTCTGAACTTCTCCAGTTTTCCACTATTTTCTCTTTTTTTTGACTGTTACACAGCAAACAACATGGATGCGTCCTACATTGCTTTTCCTTCCAAGACAGCCACGTAGAACCATAGACTATCCTGAGTTGGGAGGGCCCCATGAGGATCATCACGTCCAACCCCTGGTTTGAGCTAACTTCCACTGGGTGTGAAGTTTCTACCCCTACAGTTCCAAAAGTTCAGAGGAACAGCCCGGTCTCACAGGAGCACTCTTTCCCTCTGTTTTTTAAGGTGGATTCCTGAGTGGGGTGCATGGCTGGCTTCAGATGTTCAGTCTGCAAACAGAGGGATTGCTCTGACATAGCACTCTGTCTTTGCTGCATTATCCAGGGCACTCTCTACCACCTATAAATATATTTTCCCTTGCTTTTATTTCAAACATCACTCGCAGTTTGTGAAGACAGTTCCAAAAGCTTCAGAGCTTCTTCTAGATCGGCAGGAAAATACCACGGGTACTTGTTTAAACATCAGAAAGGTATTAGCTCAATTTCTCACTTCAGTGCTACCAAGAGTGTTTAGGCCCATTGGGCATGAATTTAATTTTCTACAGGCTGCAGAGAGGAGGAAAATCAGCCTCCTGATCTTAGCATTAGCTCCTTCTCATCACCTTCCCAAGGCTCCAGGCTCCAAGCGGCGCTGAGATTGGAGTCAATGCCCTGAGCATGTGGGTGCTCTCTGTGCTGTGTTGGTGAGCAGCACTCCCTGCTCCCCTCCAGCAGGAGGAACACCCGGAGGCAGCAGGTTGGTGCTGGCAGCACTATTTCAGAGGGGTTAGAGCAGCAAAGTAGCCCGTGCTGAGTAGTGCCATGCAGGGAATGGCAGACAAAACCCTGCCTGACTTCTTCACAGCATTAAGTCAGAGGGAGTAAAATAAGGTTTTCAGTTCTTAATAGTGCGTTAAGGACATGTTTTGTCAACAGCCATGAAAGCAGGCAGAATGCTTTTAAGGCAGTTTGTTGGCTTGGTTGGGTGTCTCAGCTCTCAGTGCAGAAGTGGAGTGAGGCTGTGAAGGCGTCAGGACATCTCCCAGCTTTTTCCAAGGGTATAGGAATGTCAATAGTCCTTGTCGCACATGGGGGGGGAAAATTGCCTTTTAATGGTCAATAGTAATAACCAGTCTGTTTAAACTTTCATGACTAAGGTATATACAATCTATGGCCTATGAATTATGCACATCCCTCTGGAGGTAAGGAGGTGGCCTTGGTCCCCAGCCCACTTCTTCCTTCCCAGCTTCTCTCTGGATGGGGATGTGCCCACTGCCCATCCTTGATGCCAGCGGGGCCTGGCGAGAGCAGTACCTCTGCTGGGACCCGATACAGGCAGTAAGTGCCATAAAAACATCCATTTCATAGCATTTTGTACACACTTCAAAAAATATCTCCATCATCTCCTTTCCACTTCTTTGTTGCCCACGGAGTGTGGCCATAAAAGGGCCATATATTTCTGAGAGAATTTCCAGCTGTGACTGCGGATGCCCAAACATCTCTAACAGAAATGCACTCTCGGGTGACTTAAAGCCCAGATTTAGAGGCTGTGCTGAGGTTCAGATAAGGCTCAGGAGAGCATCCAGAAATTACAGATTCCTTTCTGTCCCCTGCCCAGACGTTGGGTCCTTTGAAGTGTGCCCAGGGCTGCTGGGCAGGAGATCAGCTGGGCTGAGATCAGAGCCGCAGGGAGAAGTTCTGAATGATGAACAGAGCAGTGCACGTTCATAGGAACTGGGGGGAAAAAAGGCAGATCCAGTGCTGCTGGCCCACAGTTGTTATGACAAAGCTTGCGGAGTTTCACAGGGAACGAGGTGCGGTTTGTGATGCCTTGTGTTGCAGAAGAACCCGATCAAGGTGCAGGACAAGGATCTCGGTGACAGTGAATAATTTTAAAGTAGAGCTGGAAGGGAGAGGACCCACACGTAAAGAGGAGATCACAGAAAGCAGAAGGGATAGACTTTGCTCAGTCAAAACTCGCAATCCTGAGCTTCGGGTTGACTTAGAGGGTTGGCTGAGAGGTACTGGGGAGGAACTCACTGTGTGAGGGTGATGGATGTGGTGCTGCAGGGGAGCCCCTGCGGGTGTGAAAGCACCAACTGAAGGGTGATGTCGAATTGCTCCGAGGTGTGCAGAGCTGAGAAGAGCGGGATGTGCTGTCGCTGCTCCCGTGGCTGAGATTCTGTGCTGGTGCAGCTCCTCTGTGGCTGCAGCAGGTTCAAGCCTTCCCCTTTGCTGCCCGCAGCTGCTGCTGTCTCAGCTGCTCGCCCACATAGAAAGGTGCTTGCAGGAAGCTGGGAGGGCGGAAAGTCCTTACGGGGCCGTAACTTTTGTCTTTTAAAAGTAGGACGCTTTCAACATGGATCCGCATTGCTCATAAAGCGAGCCCCCAAACTATCATTTCATCTCTCTGCCAAATCATAATCCTCTTCCAGCTCCCTGGGGTTCTGCCGGAGGTATTTGATTTTTTTTTTTTTTTTCCCTCTGTCCCTTTCTTTTAAAACCCATTTCATTATCAAATGGCGTTAGGGGAACTGATCTGTAATGAGGAAGCTGGCAGAAGTCCCAGAGTGATCAGAGGGGCTGAGATTCACCGAGGTTAAGCTACCGCTCAAAAAAAAAAAAAAAAAGTTGTAAGTAATTAAAATTAATTAAAAATCATTAAACAAACCTTCGTTCTCGCCACGCCACGTGCTGCTGAGTGAACTGCGGGCCCTGCTGCTGGTAGGGGCTGCGATGTGGTGGTTCCATGCTGAGCAGTGGATGCAGATTGCCATAGCCCTGCTCATAGAGTTGGTCAAAGAGCGGGTTTGTGTGAAGGTGGGGCCTCGTGTGGTCCTCCACGTAGGGCAGAGCTCTTCTATGTCCTTTCTGATGCTGCCCAGCTTCCCTTGCTGACCACAGGACATCAAATTTAGCCTGTCAGGACCTGAATCTGTAGCTACCAAGGGGCAATTTGTTCTTTCCTCTCAATGTTACAAGCATCTTTGGTCCTAAATATTGAAGCCTTGCTCTCACTTGGAATCTCCAGGCACTCCAGCACTACAGGCACTGATATTTCTCATACTAAGCCACACTGCTCCTTCAGAGACATGCTTTGTATTTACTTGAGCAACTCTGTCTCATTGAAGTTTACAGAGGGGACAGGACCATGCTCAGGGCATCCCAGCCCTGCTCAGTGTTCTGCATGCAGGGCTGCTTAACACTTCACAGCAACATCAGGAATGGCCAGGGCTGTTTCCTGCAGGCATCTGCAGAAACGTACCCTGCCACGAGAGCTGTGCAAACATTTGCATTTCTGAGGTCTTTTGCCGAGAAGAAATAATCCAAACCCACAGAAACGTTGTCACTTCTCTGCTGGCGTGCGAGGGTGCGGGGAGCTCCTCGTGCTGTCACGCTGTTTGACAACTCGTGCACCACAAGTGACCCAAAGTTTAAGCTGTCAGCGTTGTTATCACGTTCAGGAATCGCTTATTCCTCCACTGCTGCTTCCTGTGGCCTGCCCGTGCGTGGAACCGGGCGGGCGATTTGGGCCCAAGTGAACGGCAGCGACAGTTCCAGCTGGGGAGAGGCCATCACCCAGTTTCCATGGTGACCGAATTACCTCTTTCGTTCCAGGTCAGGAGGTTAAAATCATTGATGAGGACTCTCCAGCGGGTGGTTTTGCATCTCATCTCCCCACATTGTCTGCTCCCAGCCCCGGGGAAGACGACGTGGATTAAGGTACCCGCGAGAGCGGCTAATTGCAAAGATAGCTGGGTGCTGTCAGCATCTCCTCCCAGTTACAGGCAACAAACGGTCGGTCCTTGTTGTGAGCGCGCTTCTGGTTTTGTTGTTTCTTTAGGAGACAAGCGGCTGTGTACGGCTTTGGGTTTTTTTCTGCCCAAGTGTAGTTTAATAAAGGAGGCGCAGAGGGTAGATGGATGTGTTTTTGCAGTTAAACTCTATCGATGTCTTCTCGCAGGTAGGGAAAATGAAACAAGAAAACAAATAACGCTTTGATAGATTCACGCCATCTGCATTTAAGAGTGCCACTACAGAAAGCACAATAACACTTCATAACTCTCTCACTACACAAAGCCACACTGGGCAATGCTACCGTAAATTATTTCCTCCTGCTGCTACGTTTCAGATTCCTTATTTTTCAGGATTTCATATCTCTGGGCCTTCTCATATCGCAGCAGTCTGGGATTCAGCGCATGCAGCAAGCCAGGCTAAACCCCGTATTCAATTCTCAAAATATTAGTTCAGTCCTCAAAGCAATATTTGATTTATGGGATGCTAAAAGAATATAAATAATTTCTTCTTGTTTTCACTGGATCAGTTGCCAGATGCAAAGCTAGAAATAAGGGATAAAAGGTCTGTGCTTGCTGTTGGGCATAGAAATCCTTTAATGATTTATTAATGTCAGCATCTTTACTTTTCATACAGTCCATACTTCTGTACGTGTCTATTTATTTTGGTGCACAGTCAAAGGTCAATCTTTGCGAAGCAGGCAGGAGGATGTTTAAGGGTGCCCAAGAAACCTCAAAGTGCTCTTCAGATCTGCAGCCCATAGGTGCTCCTCTCCTGCCTGCAGGTGTGGGGTTATGGGGCTGGGTCAATGTGGTGTCAGTGCAGGAGGAGCTGTAGTGCAGTGTTGGTGGCTGGAGCGTGGCTCGGTCTCTTTGCTGGAGTCCATTTGTGCCTATGCAGGAGCTGCAGACAGCACTGCAGGTCACTCTGGGCTTGTCCCCATACAGCTGCTCCTGCTTTAGCACCTCCAGAACCACCTCTGTGTTTTCGTGGTTGTTTATTCTGTAAAATTACAGATGTACAGCAAGTAATTAATGAATTGGGTTGCAGGTTGTTATCCTTGCCTTGGCTCGAGCCGGGTAACATGTGCAGGACAGGGGCTGGGGGGGTCCCCACTGTGGTGTGCACAGAGCCAGCCTCATTGGATGTGCAGAGAAAAGGCACATTTTGAGACTGAACTGAGTGCCACGTGTGACCTCTGTAGAATGGAAGTTACACTCAAAAGGGAAAGAACATCCCAACCCAATCTCTCCTGCCTCTCAACTGCCTAAGCCCCAGAAGTGGTATTAACCCGCAGCTAAGACACTGAAATGCTCTTAGTTCAGCTCGGAAAAGCTTCTTTGCTCATAGTCGGGGATTTATATCCCCTGGTCCTGGGGAATGGTGAAGCATTCTGTTGGGGGGCAGAGGGCCGCCTCTGCCTGCAGGCACAAAGTGCTGTGGTCTCAGCAATTGGTGCTTCCTATGGGGGTCTGGTGCCCGCCCTGCTCTGAGCATGGCACATCATCACGGGGAGCACGGAGATCCCCATTCCTTCCTTGGGATGTAATTCACTGAAAGTTCCCCGGGTCAGGAAATCGGCAGAAAATATGATTAGCTTACGATGAGCTTAGCATGTAAGTGCACGTACAATAAAAGCTTGCGTCCAACTGCATTCCTGGATTAGGACTCAGCCTTTAGACTTGGTGCTGCAGTTGGTGACAAAGGTCTGCTCGAAGGCAATAGCAGAGACATTTGCTGGGACCCAAAATCAGAAATGCCAGAAAACTTACCAGAAAATGAGCAAGTGGAGAACAAATGGCAGTGTTAGCAGTGAGGAGCAGATAGGAAAAGAAGTGTGTCTGTTGTTCAGAATGGAGAGTACTGCGGTATGTCTGTGTCCTTTGCCGCGTTTCTTGCCTGGGTTAATGGCGAACCTTCTCACAATGAACTTCTCCAAGCAGATTCTCTACCGAGGGCTGACTCAAGCATTATGTCTTCTTGAAGGACACAGGGGTGTGTTATCACTCACATGTGAAAAAATGCAGAAGTTCTTTTCGCTTTATTGAGTGCAACAAAGGAAACTGAGGGAGAGGAGCTCTAGAAGCAAGCAGAGCTGTCATCTGTCCGTAGTCGAGCTTCAATGGAAGATGCACGTACAAGGAAAGGAAGAGACGTTTTTTAAAAACGAATTGTATTTGCAAAACATTCAGTATCTGCAAAAAGCATGGGGAAGAATTCTAATACAGAACAGCCCAGTCTGACAGCACAGCTAAAAACCTATTGAGGTGGGAATGACTGTGTACGCTGCTAAAAAAAAAAAAGGCCGTATTCAAATGAAGAAGTCATTCTTTTTTGTCGTGGCAAAACTCTTCCTTGAAGTCAGGAGATTTCCAGCAATTTATATAAGTTTTTTTTTTTCTGGAATAAAAAAGTCTTTGCCTATAAAGCACGGGGCCTTTTAATGGGAGTTGTCGTCTAAATAATTTCATATCGTCAAGCGAGAAGCTAATTTCTAAGGAAAAAAAAAAATATACACAGCAGCTTAAAGTCTCAGATACAGTGACCCACAAAATTGCTTATGAATGTGCTATTAGTTTGAGCTAAAAGTTAATAGAGAAGCTGACTGGCCTTAGGGGACTCATAATAGGATACTAAGCCCTTCTGCTGTAGGGCAGTGTTTCAAAATTGGTCTGAGTCCGCGGCGGGTTGGAAGAAGCTCCGCGCGGCGGTTATTTGTTGGTCTGAGTGAGATAATGGATAGATGAGTTGCAGCCTCATTCCGAGTGAAGCCCAGATCCCGAATTATCATGTTCATTATAGAAATGCTCAGAGGCCACGGAGGGTGCCTGGCTGTGTAATTCCTGGGTGCTGTACAAGCCTGTACCCCAGAGCGCACGCAAACCAGATGTACAGAAATAAATGCCATGCTGCACCGCGGAGACACTGCGGTATAACTAAACCCAGGCACGGGCTCCGCAACCCCCAGCTCATCTCCCAGTCTGTCTTTCTGCCGCATTTATCCCTTTCATTTATCCCTTTTGGCTGGAGCTGTGCAGCTGGCCTCATTTCCAGCCCTCGCCAGGACCTCAGCGTAGACACGCAGGTTTTGTGCGTGAATGTCTCCGTAAGAATTTTCCCCTCTCCCAAAAGGAGCACTGCGCTTTGCTGAGGAGGTTTTGCAGGCGGTGCATCAAACGGGGGTCAGGAGTTAATTTCCTCAACGTTCATTTGAAATTGTCCTGCAAATTCACGCATTGACTTTTTAATGGGAGAATAAAAACTCTTCCAGAAGAGGCAGAGCTCGGTGGGTTTGGTGTGCGCGCTGTGCTCCTCCTTTCTGCAGTAATTTATCAATAATTCCATTGCTCAGAGGGCTTTGGAGTATTGGCTGTGGAGCTTTAGCACAAGCAGGAAAAAAAAAAAGGATTAGATTAGAGGATTAGACATTAGACATTTATATGAATATGAATGGTCTTTGCAGCTACATCAGCTAGGAGAAAATTACACGGAGCTGATAATCTTCATGCTTCAGGGCGTAAGCTGATCGTGAGAGCTGGTCACGTTATTTGTTGGGAGCCATTTATTGGAGGAATTCAGCCCTTTTTTATTTGCGCGTGGATCGTGATTTTTATGAAGGCACTCCTTATCCAGGTCTTTATGGCAGCATTTGCATGGCCGGGGCTGAGCTGGGAATGGTTTATCACGATGTGCAGTCGGTCACTGGAAGCACTCAAGGCCAGGCTGGATGGGGCGTAGCAACCTGGTCTAATGGGAGATGTCCCTGCCTACAGGAGGGGGTTGGAACCAGATGATCTTAAAGGTCCCTTCCAACCCAAAGCTTCCTATGATTTCCTTGCTAGGATTGAGTCTTCAGGACTGGAGGTGAGAAGAAGACCATCCTGTGGGTAGCAGCAACCTGTATCTACCCGAGTCATCATTCCTATGCATCTGTGAGGATAGTCCCCTCTTGGCACCTTTCTGACCTGCTGACACAGAAAGGATGGGAGCAAAAAGGGGGAAGAGATCGATACATATTAAAAGCAAATTAAAAGACGTGCAAAGGTCCAAAGCACGTGGCTGAAAATCCATTAGCCGTTGATTTATAGTTTTGTGACACAGGCTTGTTTGCTGCGTGATAGAAGAGATCACAGCATCACCTTCCGTGGTCTGCTTGGAGAGGCTTGCAGGACCACAGAAAATCCTTAATTTAGATTGAGTTGAGTAAATCCTCGTGTGTAATTAGACAGGGTTTCTTAATTGTTGTCTAGCAGTGCAAGGGAGGTGGCTGCTTGGACCCACTGCCCATGGACCCTGCTGGTGGTGGGTGGCAAAGAAGAAGGAGAAGCTGAGAGTGGGAAGTGCCTCTGGATGCAGCGCTCCAGCCCATCCTTGTAGGACATGGCTGCCCAGGCACTGAGCGTTGGGTGTCAGTGGTGACAGCAGCACTGTTTGCTGGTTCCACTGGAGCCTTCACTAAATAGCTCTGAAATAAATCACACTCTGGTTGCAAAAAAGAAAAAAAAAGGAGATGCAAGCGACAGTTTTCCTAACACATCTGGGTTGATTCCCAAAATATTGTGGAGGAGGAACCCGTGTGACTGTGACTTTGCAAACTGCCACGTTCTGCACGTCCCCTCGGTGAAGGCAGCAACCGGGTGCCCAGACAGAGCGGTGCCTCCGGACTGAGATGCAAAGTAACACTCATGGGAAGCACAGCCCTTGTTGTGCATAGCAGTGAGCAGGATGGACGCTGCTCTGCGTGTGATGGCTCAAAAAATGGCGGGTGAAGTATTTGGGCAGTGCACCGCAGTCGTAAGCTGGAGCCTCAGCAAAGGCCAAGAGGTGAGCAGAGCTGTACATGAATTATTGAGGAGGAAATGGGAGACGAAACAAACAAACGAAACCTTCTGCACCTCCATAAATCCTCGGCGTGCTCGAAGCGACAGCACTGGTGCCGTTGGTGTCTTCCAGCAGAAAAAGGACTGCGCAGCACTGGGAGAGGTCCAAAGGGCAGCAGCAGAGGGGTCATATGTGCTGAGGGGATGCTTTGGAGAGCAGCGCTACACCAGACTCGTACCTTGGGGCAGAGGGATTGGTAAGGATAAGAAATAAGTGCATTGGGAATGATATCCGTTAATGCTCAGAAAGCAAATATTAGCAGACACCTGCTGAAATGCTCTATCAGCAAGTCCTAAGCAACAGAAGGAAGCTGTTTTTTAATACAAGTTGCAGTGACGTTGCGGTGCTCCCTGCCACCGGGTATCCCAGGTGCTCACAGCGTAGATGGGTTGGGAAAGGGATGAGGTAAATTCACGGAGCCATCAATGAGCGCTGAGCTTCGGTGCAGGTGGAAGTCTTCATGTGGAAGAGAAATTGGTGGGAGGGGAAGGAAAACAAGGCCGGGTTCAGCCGGTACCTGGAGATCTTAACGCTTGCGGGCTCGGAAACGCTCGGCTGCCGCGGTGCTGCGAGCGCAACGGTTAACAAGAAGAAAAATGGGGTTTCTGCTGCTCCACAACCTGCTGCCGTCACATAAATTGAAACCGACAGAATTACCATTGATACAAATTAAAAACAAATAAAAAGGGTACACAGAACTGATTCTCAGAGTTCAAACTCCATTACCAACTGATTTACTGTGCAGTGACCTGTGATTGTTTGCTCTGAGAAAGTACCGTGCTCGGATCCTATCGGCCTCGTGGCTACGTCTCACACCAGTCAATAAGCTATTTAATTTAATGGGAAACCGTATTGACGGGCCTGGAATGCAGCTTAAAAAAAAAAAAAAAAAAATGGGAGAGAAAAAAAGATACAGCTGCAAAGAGCAGATAAAGTCTTCAACTCAGGGGTTCACTCTTTGGGTGTTTTCCCTTTTGTTATCTCATTAATTAAAGTCCCGAGAAGTCTCAGTTGGATTTGGGAGCGTCAAAGCCTGGTGGGAAGGTGCTGGTGGTGCGATTACCGCGGGGATGGCGTTGGGGACATAGGGGGAGGTGATGCGGGGTGCAATGCGGTGCCCCGACCTTTCCCAATAAACAAATGCACCCAGAAATGAAGTTGTTCGGAAGGAGAATCTGCCGGAGGAGGGGAGGATGCCAAACTGCTTCAGCCATCACCGTTTTGCTGCTGCATCTGAATCGGTTCCGGTGGGATCTGGTGTAGGGCCAGTACCCGCTCTTACTGCGGTGGCTTTAGGAGTTTGTTTTGTGTTTCTAGCAGTGTTTACTGAAAAGAAGCTGTTTCCAGCACTCTCAGTTGGTACAAAGGACACAGGGTGCTGGGGATGTGGCTTCAGGGGATGGCCGTGAGGACAGGGACATGGGAATGTGGGACACAGCAGTGACCCCACTCACTGCCCCTGCCAGTCACTAACACGTATGTGGCGTTGTGATGTCTACTAACAGTGGTTGATTGTTCTTACCATCGTCATGCTAAACACTCATTTAGATATTTAGCTTTGCTTTTCCTGAGCGGGCACGTGGCTGCTCCTTCCCACAGCTGCTGTCATTTCTGTCTGTGAATATGGACACGCACACCTGCTTATAAATCAGTCCCAGGGACCGCGGCGGTTTCCTCCTTGTCTGGGTTTGGAAGCGGTCCTGGGGCACAGCAGGGACGGGAGCACGGAGCAGGGAGCAGCCCCTGCTGAGCACCGCCGTCCTTAGGGCACGAGCTAACGACCTGATGGCTCCCCGCTGCAATTTCTATGGCAACACTCCGAGCTTCCAAGATGAAAGTTGCATTTGCAATGTCACTCACATCTCAAAAAGGAAAAAAAAAATAAATAAATGTGCATGCGTGCATGGGCACACACACAAAGCGTTTGGTGGAGATTTCTAATTAGGTGGCACAGCAGGGTTGGTCTGATGCTGCTTTTGAAAGGGAGAAGTTGGCCAAGAAAAGAGCACAGCAAAATGCAACGTGGGAGAGAGGGAGGGCTGGGCACAGAGGCTGTGCTGGGAGAACGGCTGCAGAGCTCTGCTCCTCCCTCCAGGTCCTGCTCCAGTGCCTCCTGGCACTGCAGTGGTCACTGCAAGGATCCAACAAACAGCTGGAAGTCAGGAAATTCAGACTCAGACCCGCAGGAAAGAGGAGGGGAGCCTTAAAAAAAAAATGAGAACGCTTGGCAGAGCTGGGCTTCTGGTTTTGAATTGCCCTTCCGAGGGGCTGCCCATTCCGGGTTCTGAATGTGCCTGAACACAGCGGCACGGCTCAGCTTCCACCTTCATTAAAGTTCACTGCCTCCTTGGAAATGAATTCCCAGCTGACAAAGCGAGATGTCGATGCATAAACTTCAGTTGATTGCTTCAAGTTTTCTGTACTTAGTAGCCTGTAAAGAAAACACACATTTAAGGAAATTAGAGCTGCAAGACAAATGGGGTGGAACCATCAAGAGAAGCAGAAGCTGGAGATAATCCGTGTTTTAAAATATTGTGGTAGCTTTGCAGGGTATGGAGGGAGCAACATGATGCATTTTTTATGCAGAGGACTTGGAGCTGTCTCATAGCTCTCCTCTCCAATGACCGGGGCGGCTCAGGTTGCACACAATGGATACACCCAAAGGGACATCTCCATTGGATTAAATCCAGTGGGTGCAGATGTGCTGACCTGGACAAATCCCCAGGTCTGCTGCTTGGACCATGCTGGGGCTCTCTGGCATCATGCAGCCCCTGGGGATGGGGCTGTGGCTGAGTGCTTGCATTGAGGGCAGGAACAAAAGCAGCACCAAGCAAGCCCACTGGGCGCACATTCCCTTTCATTCTCTGGATGCTTCTCTTTGTTTCACATCACTCCTAGCTTTGGCTAACTCAGCTCGTACCTCACTGTGTCTTTGGTGTAATGAGAACAAAATACTAAGGCACAGTCCACAAGGAAGATGTGTGATATAATTGCCTCTACAGCCTGGACCATGCTGTACATTTCCTCAAAGCAAACAAACAATTTGCAGATTTGACACGACATGAATGCTAATCTCTGCAGGCACCACGGGCCGGTCTGTGTGTCCACTTTGTGCTCCAGAAGGATGAGGAGGAGGACTGGAGGCTGTGCTTTAAACTCAGGAGAGGGCAACAACTGAGAACATGGTGCAGTTGGCTGTAGATTGGTTTCCTCCTTACTTGTGGAGAGGTTGGGTGTTCAGTTTGCTTATTGCAGGCTGGGCTGCCTGCCTGTGCTTGCTGCTGCAGAGCTCCCTTCCTTCTTCCTTTCCCATGCACTAGATTCTGTAGCAAGACAGCAGAAACTGTGCTTTCCTGAGCCCGGGGTCTCTTGTTAAGTGTGGCAGCTAAGATTTCTTATATGGGATGCATTATTTTAAGTGAAAAGGGCAGATTGGGAATGCAGACGCAGGAAAGCTTGTAGAATGAGGAAAACTTCAGAATCCAAATTCACACCCAGCGTAACCTCTCGCTGTCTGCTGAACAGCGTGCACTCTCTGGGAACCTTTTTTTCCACCTGTTTCAAGATCAGGAATGTGAAGAAAGCATGTGGTGTGCGGGAGGGAGGTCTGTAGACACACTGCCTCTTGGAGGTTCAGCTTAATCTCATTTTCTTTGGCCTTAGCCATTTGCTTTCCCAAGTTTGGTGGACCCTTGAGGAAGGTTTTATGCTCTCCTTTCAGGTGCACAGCGCTTTGTGGCCTAATTATGGAGAATTTTATTTCTGAGTGTACTTTCCAGGCTGCTTTCCCTATTCTCTGCTCTTAAATGAGGCTCCTTGCACGGCGTCACTTGCAGAAGGGTAAATCCACCCTTCCACAGGTTCTCCCTTGGGTGTCATTGAATCCAGTGCATTCAGCCTGCTCATGCCTGAGCCTCGCAGCTCCTGGTGGCAGTGGACAGCTCCCATCCCAGGCTGCTCCCATCCCAGGCTGCTCCTTGTCCAGGCCCAGTACACGTTCCCCATTGCTCTCCTGGAAAAAAAAAAAAAAGAAAAGAAAACCAAACACATTCTAAATATCCCCTGAAATCACTTTGCATACGTTGAAAAACAGACTGAACACAGAGCATAGATCTCAAATGTAATTACCATGGCACGGGAGACAGCCTTGTGTGTTCCAATTTGCCATTAAGTTACATTATGCTGTGACAATTATTCTACTTTAATGAAGGGAGAAATTTGTTTAAGATATGTTAAAAATGAGCCTATTCTGACACTAGCTGCAGTTTCACGATATGTTAGAAACATATTGGAGTATAATCACAAGTGTGGCTGAATATATTTCATATGGGCACGCATCCTAGCAAACTTCATCATTTCCTCCCTTCCTTCCTTCGGCAATGATTTGGACTTTTTGGGCTTGTCAACTGTTCTGAACTCTTAGAAATGAGCTAACACGAAGAGAAACCTGTTCTTACCCTTACAAAGCAGCAGCTTGTGAAGCACAAGGTTCTGCATAGAGAGATACTCTGTGGCTTGGCAATAATTTATAACAAATTACCCTCCTTTGCAGAGTACAACCCCTGGCTCCCAGAGAAGAGGGTGATTGTATTCCCTTGTTGAGAAACAAGAAGTGGAGAACTGAAGTGCTTTGCTATAAGAGCAGGGAGTCGATGTCAGATCTAGCTGAAACCTAAGGCTTCCACTCCTGCGCTGTGGCCGCAGGATTGCACTCCCACATCCAGCACTGCTGAGGGCATAATTTAATTTGGCTTTTCCCTTGAGAACCTTCTGCAGCCACAGATGTGCAGGAGAGATTTGTCCCTTAAATAATCAGATTAAACAAGTCTCATGCTTCATGGTCGCCTGAGCGCTGCATGGGACGGGAAGGATTTATTCTCCCCCTGGCAGAGCGCTGCTCGAGCTGCCAAGTCCAGGAGTGGGGCGTCTGGAGGGGTGGCTGCTGCTTCGCTCAAGCGTGATGTGTCTGGCACTGACAGCGAGATAACGCTCTCCATCTGAAGGGGAGGTGGCCAGTGCCGTCCCACTGCTGTCTGGTTTGGTTCGGTTATCAGAGAAACCTTGCCGTGTTCTCAGGTTAGGTTGAGCAGAGTCAGGATGAGTGATTTTTTTCCTTATTCTCTGCCAGCGGCTGATGCAAAACAGTACCTACATGTGTGTGGATGAACCCTGTGGGGTCTGCTTTTATCTTCTTCCTCCTGTTATTTCTGCAGGGATCTAGATGCCTGCTGGCACCCAGATCTCCCCTGCTGTGGTTTGGGCCCCCCCTAGCCCCCCAGCACAGCCCTGTGTGCCCGCCCTGAGCCGGCAGAACCCTTCAGCACTCGCCCGGCTTCGGAGCACTGAGCATCTCCCTGATGGTGCCCAAGAGAAAATCCACATGCTGAGCTCATTACGTGCCTAAGCAGCATGCGAAAGCGGGGACCTCATGCAAGACACATGGCCCATGGGTCATGCTAAGATGGCTGTCTGCCCTGAGCCTGAAATCACGGCGGAAAGTGGCTCCTGGGAGAGCTGCAGGAGCTGCAGCTAACTAGTTCCCAGAGCCTTTGTATTAAAGGCTCATCAGCACAGCTGATGGTGAAACACTGAAAAGCACAGAGTGCCCAGAGGCCGCTGCCAGTGAAATATCTTCTCTCCGAGGTTGTGGTTTGAACATCAGGGGTTCCTCCTGTGCCGCTCTTATTAACATCGTAACTCAGGGAGCCTTCTCCCATCTCGTGCAGCAGAGCATCGAGGCTGCCGGCTCGCAGGCGAATCGATAGACTTTGGTTTTAGCAAAAAATATGCTGTGATCAATATTTAAACAGGATCCAAATCAACCTCTTTCTTTCCAGCTGCCTGTACGGGGAGGCGAGGAGGAGGGCAGCGGCGCTCCGTGTGTCATTAGCGGTGACCTCGGGGCTGAGAGAGCCTTTCCACGCTCAGCAGCACAACCCTGGCTCCATGAGCCCATTCTGCAGGAGGCTGAAATCAGGATCAAATAAACACATGGAAAATCCCTTTATAACAGGAGCAGGGGGTGCCGGGCTGTGTGTAAGGCTGTAGTGCTTCTGGCAGCAATCTGCTTCAAAGGATGGTGCAGGAAAGGTCAGTGGGAAGGGTCTGCAGAAGGGGCTTCTGTCCTCCTGGGGGCCAGAAAAAGCTCAACACACATTTTAGTTTCCCCAGTGGATTCAGAACTTCCTAATTTTGGAAGTACGTGTGTGCTCGACCAGATTTTTACTAGCATTTTTGACTGTATCAGTTTCTCTGGTTACAGCTTGGACAACTCAACAGAAACTGCAGGCTGACAATTTCTGCTGGCAGACTGTGGCCGTGTGTTTCATGCTTCAAGACCTTTCTTTCCAAGGGGAAGTTCTATCTGAATTGCTTTCAAGGCAATATTCATCCTTAACTTCATCATGAAGCATTAAGGAGAATTTAGCTAATCAAATCCAAGCCCTCATCTCCTAAGAGATACATACGATCTATACTATGTAATTACTTCTCTCTTCAGAGGGGCCGTCACCATTTGATTAGCTCCGATTAGGGCTGATCCCGGTGCCATCAGGGGACGTCCTGCTCTGTGCCCCCAGCTCAGCCAGGAGGGCAGGGACCTCTGCCAGGAGATACAAGCCTGTGTAATTGGATAATGGAATAGGAATGAGAGAAAGACGTTGAATGTGAAGGGGAGAATTCTCATAGGAAAGACTGATAGCTTGTGAGAGGGTCTCCCAGGGGAAACAGAGAAAGTTCTGTCCATCTTGGGTGACTTAGTGTTAGTGGGGAAAGAACTGGGGACCTGCAGCACTTCCCAACTTTTTAATTTAGAATTTGCATATAGGAGCGTATGTTCCTATGGGTTGGCCTTGAGTCAGCAAGACTGAGCACGTGAACAGTTTTAGTTGCATGGAAGGCGTTAGGATATGGCTGCTGCGAGACACGGGACTTGTGTTTTGGGGAGGGGAGATGGAAATGCTCAGGTTCAGGATGGGGCTGTGATTTAGCCTGAAGTTCAGCACAGGTTGAGGCTTCAGTCAGATGCTGCTGTGGACCATGGCACAGGGCTGCACCAAGCTCTCAGCACGGGGTGCAGAACGCGTGGTGCACCACGCGTTCTGCACCCCGTGCTGAGAGCTTGGTGCATTGTCTTGGGCAAGAACCCCAACCTGGGCTGACCCCTGTGTCAAATAAGGACAGTAATGCTCACCCGCTCCACGGGGATGGCAATTAATTAATAGCTCTGGATGGCTCAGGAAGCCCTTCATCAAAGGTCCTACATCATGCAGGGAGCTTGGCAATTTGGCCTTGGTGCTGCATCACATGCCACTTTGGCCTCTTGTCCCTTCCTGCCCCGTCGAGCTGGCTTGGCAGCGTGGCTACAGTCTGAATTCTGAGCCACTGGAGAAGTGGGGTTGAATGTGGCTGGGTGTTCAACCAGATTTAATCTCTTTGTAACCTTGGATCAAGAAGAGAAGAATTAATTTGATTGAAGATGTTGGCACAGATGGCTATTTTTTTAAAACGATAATAACACAAATAATTCCCTTACTCTACCCCACTTTTTTTTTTTTTCAGACTGCAAGGAAGCAGACTGATCAAATTACATAGGGATGGCCTGAACATTTGATTAACATTTATTACGATTTTGGTGCGAGAGGCAGACTTGGTACAAAAGGTCAATAGTGGATTTAAACCTCCTTGCATACAACCTGACCTGTTCCACCATGCTGCTCTGCACTTGGCTCTGGGCAGTTCCTCCAGCCACGAGCAGCACATCTGGGTTCAAGAAGGAGGAACCCACGTAGCACGCAGCTGATTTTATTTCTCCTCCAGCTGGCTGTCTTTAGGGTTGCAGTGCTCCGCATTTTTTTTTTTTTCCTTTTCCCTGTTGGAAAAGAAAGTGCAATCGAAATGGTTGGAGAAAAAAAAAATCAGCTTGGCAGCTATCTCCTGCCTGGATGTTCTCCTGAGACTACTGCTGAAGGTGGTCACCACCACGTTTTAATTAACAATTTGCACGTGTTCCGGCTGTTTGACAATTGTAGCTGAGCTTGTAGGAGCAACAGGGGGGATGTTGTTTTTTTTTCCCTCTTCAATTTCCACACTTAATTCCTTTCTTGCTTTAACTGTGCCCACATGCAGTTGTACACCTGAGTACGTCTGATACCCACGTTGAATCAATACCATGATTTATGCATAAAAGCCCAACAACCCCACAAAACAATCGTGCAAGTAATTTTTCATGAACCAGACTTAAAGCGCTTGCCAACAGGCTAAATTACCCTCTTGTTAAGTGTTGTATTTTGTTCTTCCTTCTTTCTTCTCCTCCATGTATGCCTTAATATTGATAAGTGTTCTCTAGCATGAGAGAGCATTTGCATTTTCCGCTAAGCATCGTGTGGTTGAGCACATCAAAGGATCCTTTTGTTCCTTCCCTATTGCGCATTCCCTCGAATTCAGAGCTTGATTTCGGAGATGGCTATGTGCATGATGGCAGAGGTTGGTGGTGGGGCTCGTTAGCAGTGCTCCAGCCTTGCTGCCCTCGGAGCAGTTCCCTCGGGCACTCGGAGCCCCAGGGAGAGCCCTTCCATGGTATTGCAGCGAGATGTTTGCAAGCGGGTTCTCTTCTATTCTGCTCTGCGCGGAGCTGGTTCAGTGGCTTCCCTGCCTGTGGTTAGACTTCAAGTAGCTGCTGCAAATCAAATTAATGGTCTTCATAATTTCTCTCCTTCCCCATGTGGCTGCTTACAGGCCTTGATTGCTCCTTTGTCTTGAGGAACTCGATCCGCTCCGGTCCCACTGGCATCACCTCTCCCATGCCTTTCCATTTCCATTCTGTGCACTGGGCAGACAACACACCCAGCCCAAATGGAGCCCTGCTTATGAGTTCCATGTACCCGATCATTCTCTACAGTACCATCCATTAGAAAGAACAGGGCTTTAACGATCTTGTCTGTCAGAAACAAACCACTACCACAGCATCAGTGCTCCCCGCTTAGTTAATGTTTATTTAAATGTCCGTTTTATGCAGGCAGAGAGAAGATTGAACTGTTTTGTTGCTATTGTTGCTTTTAAAGCCCTCAAATATGAAGGCGCCCGAAGCCAACATTTGATTCTCATTATGTTACGACATTTTTTCCCCTACATAATTTGAATAACATTCTGCTTAACTCAACAGCTGGAGGGATATGGTCTTTCTTCAAATTTTAGAAAGAGCAGCTCATTCTGTAAAAACCTCCAGTCTTCAACAAGGCCAAGCATAGGAAGTCTGGTGTGGGTTGCAGAGTGCTCGTTTTCCTTCCCTACCTTTACACAGTTCTGGAAATTATCACCCAGGGTTTTTATTTACTGCGGTGATTAGTGCAGCGTGACCACTCAGACAGAGAAAACTGGCGAGCACCAAGGGCGTTTTAATGGCACGCACACCTTTCCATTAGGAAACAGATTGATAGTTAGCCACTCTTGGGTTCCCACCTCTTAAGGGATCATTACAATCAATTAGCCCTCTCCAGCCTGGCGTGGGCTATAGGGTTTCAGCTGGTTGTTTTTGAATCAAGCTTATGTCTCACGGCTCGAGCTAAAGCAGATATTTAAGAGGAGACAATCCTGCCCTGGCTTGTTTTAAAGGCTTTAAGTAAATCCTTTCAGGCATACCTGCTCTGTGCTGGCTCCGCCAGCCTCGTGGGCACCACCCTGCATCCCATGAGTTGGGCATTGGGCAGCCCAAACGATCCTGTGATTCAATAAAATAGCAGGTCCTTACAAAGCCCAGATCTCAATGGGAGCCAAATGGATTTTATCCTCCCTGAGACAGCATCGCTTTTAAAATGGGATTTTGGGGGCATTTTACATTTTTTTACTACCTTTTCATACCTTAACCGCAAAGCATTCCTTCCTCCCTGATCATATGCAAGCTGAAATGAAAGTCAGAATTGATTCAAGTTTTCTTAAATCTTACTTGTAACTGCTCCTCTGGGCACATTATTGAAACTCCAGACACTCTTCCCCATTTCGGGAGTTAATGAGAGTCATTTTACACTCTTGAAACATACTCATGTTTTACCTGCTATTGAGAAACACACTTTCAAGGTCTCTCAAACAGCTTGCCTTTATAACAGTTTTAGGCAGCGCTATACCATGTTATTTTGCTAAACAACTGCATGCCATGTCCCGGCACTCCTGCATTATACTTTGCCATACAAAATGTCTCAGAGTTCCCTGGTCCTTGAGAGGGTCAGTGCAGGCTGCCCTCAGCCCCATGGAGGTTTGCTAATTGCATCCGGCCACCTCAAGTCAAGGTCAGTGCGCAGTGATTCAGTTTGACTTTGCATTACCTCGTGTCTCTCTGCCGGCCCCTGTTTTTTTCTCTCCAGCCTGTTCTGTTTTCTTAAAACCTCTGACACCCCGTAAGAATCGTGTTGATTCCAGATGCAGCCTGCTTCACATTTCATAACTCACCCCTTCCAGGTGTTGCCCCTGGCTCCATGCAGCTGGATGAGGGCTGCCGCAGCGGCTGCTCCCATGGTATCAGCCCATTCTCTATGTCAGCATCACCCAAAAATATGTCCACGTGTCAAGCATTACAAAGTAATGCTAATTTTTTGTTTTCTTTCACACCAAGTCTTCCTTCCAAAGTTGTAGGGCGCTCCCAACTATCCCAAAAGTCAGTGGAGGCTTTGTTTATCTTAATTAATTAATCCATCACTTGAAAGCTTTGAAGAGAAATGGAGGAGTACACCTATAGTACAGGATCTAGTCATTCTGAGTTACGGCATAGAGCTGCTAGCAATTTTTCTCAGGCTGTGATTTGTGGACACGGTGCTGGAGCAGCTGCCCTACAGCCATAAAATAAGGTCGCTCACCGGCAGCGCCATGCCTCAGGCTGACAGCAGCCTGCGTTTCCTGAAAGCACAGAGCTCAGTGCTAAAGGGACCTGCAGCCACCCAAAAGCTGGGCTCGCACTGCCTCAGCGCAGGGCAGAGACCCTTGTAGTCTTAACATTGGAGTGGACGGAGTTGAAAAGGGCTCTGTGGAGTTTTCTGTCCCCTAGAGTGAGAAATTGCGTTGGCTTCGTTCATGGAATTAATCTCACAGGATGTTGATTGTGACCTGAATGCTTAAATTCAGCTGGGAGGGAAGGTCAGCATCGTGCATCTTATCTCGTGAGCAGGAGAACCTTCCCAGTGCTCAGCGATGGTGGCATTGCCGTGGACTCGGGCTCTGCAGCCCCATTGGCCCCAGTGAGTGCAGACAGACCCTTGCTCACGTTACTTGGGGTTTTCATTCCCATTTCTCTCCATGAGCTCGAGAAGCATTAGAAGCTGAGCAGAGAGTGCTAATTATTTTGATCCAAATCAATCTGAGCCTTACAGCGGTGCCGGAGGTCCCTCCTTGGTTTCTCTTCTCTCCTAAGCCATTGGCTCAGAACAAAAAAGAGGTCAGCAGCCATCATTGCTACGAGCTCTGCGTCGCTAAACACCTCTCCTTGCTCCGACTGTCTCTCGCTGGCTCCAGAAAAATCGAAGGTTCGGTACAAAATCCTTTGCATGGCAAGAGAAAAAAAAAAAATAAAAATCTATCCCGGGGGAGAAAAGGCAGCAAAGGAGAAAATAAACTCTCAGATTAAATTTTAAAATTGCTTTATTATTAACACTTCTTTTCTTTTTAAACCGTAGTTCCCCCTGCGCGCATACACATCTTGAAACCTTTCTGTTTCTTAATAGCTCTCCCTCATTTAAGCCACAATAAAAAGATAAATGTTGAGGGAGGAATGAAAGTGTCTCTAATTCCCCCTTTAGCCCCTTACGAAATCGCTATGGAAACAACAAACATTATTTCAGTCGATGTTCTGCATTCATATGGACAGAGCTTTCTTTGCAGCCGGAAGCTCACTCAGCAGAGCTCCTGCGTTGCATAGGGCATGGCACCAGCTGGGCGTCCCCTGGGGCAGCTGGTGCTGAGTTTGGTTCAGATCCACACTGTGAGGCTTCAGGGGGACCCAGAATGGCCCACGTGTGTCGTTGTGTTGGAACAGGACACGTGCAGCCATGCACACGTTGTTGCTGGAGCATCCCTCTTCGCATGCCCCGCGTGGTGCAGTCCCTCTCTCCTCCTGTAATCTCAGATCTCTGTTCGGGATTTTCACCTCTGTGATATATTCATTTCAAATATTGACTCACCAGATTCTGTGATGGATAGAACTCAAACATATTAGTCTTATTACATCCTATATACTTTAATTAACTGCAGCAGGTGATGTTAATCAACTCGAAAGCTGAGGTGTGAGGCGGCTGAGTAAATGAAAGGGAGTTTGAAAAATCTCTCCGTACGTCATGCGCTCCTGTGTACAGCTGTTGGTACCGGGTCAGACACAATTAGAAAGTGTTTTTTGAACCCAGGCCTGTACCTGAGACATTTGATGCCTGGTTACGTCAGTCTCGGTTAAAAGAGATGTTCAGAAAGGAGAGTGGTGCTGGCAGGTTATGCAAAACATCAAAACCAGAAGTATCGTCTGAGATGAAATACATTCCTACATAAACTGGGAGGCCAACAGGTTCCCCAGCACAGCCAACATCTCCAGCAGGTGATTCATCTCTCTCATTAGGGGATCTGCCGGGTTCATTAGTTGATGTACCTGGTTCAGTAGATGGCACATTTGATTAAATAAGTGATGTATTAGCGCTTTGGTTCTAAACGAATGATTCATTTTTTTCCATTGGATAATTTACCCACTGCTGAGCAGCCTGTGTTCGGTTCACCGGGCAGTGATATTGGCACTACCTCCACCTGCTTGGATGGCCAACGTCTGCAGTGTTATTGCACTCTGCACTGAGGAGCCCTTCACGTGCAGAAGGCAAGGTGAAAACCATCCCATGCGTTATGCAAACAGAAAACGTTATTCGGAATTTATTCTGATTTTAACCGTTCTTGTGTACGCTGAGTGCTGAGGAATACCTGCAGGATGCTGGGTGATGGAGGGCACCGGGGGGGGGCTGTGCAATGTGGGGGGTGCGTGGCAGCTCTGCTTGCTGCCCAGAGCACTCCATCCTGAGGTTGTGTCCAGGTGGGCTTCAGGAAAGGGCTGATGTGGTTTGAGGGGCATGGTTTAGTGGGCAGTATTGGTGGAAGGCAGACTAGGTGATCTTAGAGGTCTTTTCCAACCCTAATGGTTTTCCAAGCTATGAAAAAAAAAACCATGAAAAAAGAGAGGTGCTCTATTACAACGTGTGTTTGTTATGGGGTTTGTGTGCCCCAAGACACTGCCTGACCTCAGCTGCAGCTGCAGGGGCAGGCAGTTCCCATTTGGTTTGGTGTCCTGCAGCCAGCTGTCCCCGGCCCAGCAGCATCTCCTCCACATCTCACAGCTGTGTAAATCAGTCTGCCTTTAATTACTGCAACACAGCATTGCATACATACGGCATGGAGTCATCTCAAATAAATGGAACTTTGCCCTGAAATTAATACTTCATCTCCCGTTTTCCTGATGTTCTTGCTCGCTGAATGCTGTGACCTTGCAGCTCGCGCTGTTTGCGGGAGTCTGCTCCATTAGAAGCGGTTTTCAGGAGCAGAAATTGTGTGAGAAACCTGGAATTTTACAGCGGCAAGATTTAATTTAGATAGCGGGGAACGATCATTGAGACGTCTTTTGTACGGAACGAAACTTTCCACGTTAACAACTAACAAGCAAACAGCAGCCTGCGAGCCAACCGAGCGCACAGCACAGCTGAAGGCAGCCCCACAGCTGCCCCATGGCCGCCCCATGTCCCCACAGTGGGGCTGTGGGTCCGTCCCCAATCCCAGCAAGTCCCCAACCTCGTGCCCAGCGCCGATGCCATCCCAGCCTGTGGCAGTCTGTTGTTAGAACGTGAATTGATCACAACAAAGAGGACCTTTTCCTATGTGCGTTGAGAACATCTGGTGCCAATTATGAATCAGGCTTCTCGGCTCTTCAGTACTATAAACACAAACCAAAACTGCCAAAATCTCTTCTTTTTTTCTCTCTCCCTCTGCAGCTGGGTGAATTTCTGCCACGTTGCTATCTTATGTCACCTTGGTTTTGGCTTTGTGATTGATTTGACGCACATTTTGTGGGTGCAAAAATGAAGTGTACTCCGTCAGTGTTGCCTGCATAGAAACTCAGGGCACTGCCATTCAAGTGCCCGGCACCTGGAAGCTCTTGGTGGTTTAACTTCAGCCCCAGAGATGCAACTGTTCCCCAAGTTTAACCAAACTTCCTTTTCTCTCCTCAACCTCGGCAATCAATGGAACGCAATTGATTTTTACAGGCATAAATCATAAGTGCCTCTTAGTTCTCGGAGAGCGCATTCAGTCTCGGTAACGATCTGCTCCTTGTTTTCCTCCGTGAGCTGTGTGTCACGGGGAAGGGGCTGCTGGGAGGGTTCCTTTCTGTTGGCCATCATGCACTGCCCTGCAGGAGCACTGCTGGGCAATGCAGACCCCGTGGGCTCTCTGTTCTTGGGCTGCTGCCCACCGTGCTGGGCACCCTGCTTTCCTGTCCTTTGTCCGCTGCCCCCATGGGACTTTTGTCACAGCGGGAGCTGGGGAAGCGGGCTCTTCTTTTGAAATTCACTGATATAAAAAGTAATATCCACCTCGCCTGGGATCTTCCTGACAGTGACTTATAACTGACGGTTCGAAACATATGCAAAAATTCCTGCAGTGTCTCCGACCTGTCAGCAATGTATGCAAGAAAATTGCTTCCTGACCTCCATCATTTCATAACCTGAAGCAGGAGGGCTCATAATCTCAGCACTGTGTGTGCTACAGCTCCTGGAGCTGCGGATCCTCGTCTGATTATTATGGACGGATCGGAAGCCGAATAGTTATAGCTTAATTTAAATGTCCATTCTAATCTTTGGTCTGTACTTCCTCTGCAGCTTTTATTGAAGTAAACAATCTATTTGCAAAATGAAATGCTTAAAACAAAATAGGGGAGTTTTTCTGTGGGGAAATTTAGACCTGGAATTATTTATATCGGCCGGTCAGAAACGGGTAGCTGCGTTATTTGAGAAGTTAAAAGCCTTTTAGACAGCTCTCTTCCCCTCCAGAACATGAATATGGGAACAGAGTTCAGTTTGTCGCAGCTCTTCACCACCAGAAGCGCAGTGCCGTGGCTTGGTGGCCGTGAGATGCACGTCTCAGTGCTGTTGTCCCGTGTCCATTGGGTCACTTGGCTCCTCCTGTCCCCGTTGCACTCGGTGAGGAGCAGACGCATCGATTGCCGTGCTGCTCTGCTCAGTGGTTATGTGCGTTTGTATTTGGTTCCCAGCATCCCAATGTAGACCTCAGCCAGTTCCCCTGCACCCACATCAACCCCCAGCACTGCTGTTCTGGGGACGTGGGTGTAACATTCAGTAAACGTTCAGCAAACCGTGGGAGGACTGGGTTAACAGAGCTGAATGCCTCTGCCCAGGACCCCGCTTCTTTCCATTTCTCTAATCGGGAACGTTGTCATCTTCGGTGACAGTTTATTAATGCTACACACAGGCATGCAGCAGAGATTGTGTTTCTTCATTCAGGGCTGTCCTGATAAGCAGGCTGCACAGACACGCCATCCTGTCACTGCATGCAGTCTGCCTGGGGCTCAGCCCCATTCCTCAGAGCTTCTGCCCGCCACGGCCCTATGTCCCCAGCACAACTGCAGCAACCATGTCCCATCCCAGCTCCCAGTGCTGCTCCTTCGTCTCCATGTCAGCTGTAACGATGCTGAGCAGATAGAAAGCTCTCTGCTGGATTCATCTATTGCACTTTCCTCTCCTTAAATGAGTCCTCTTTCTGCCCAGTTTTGGTGGTCCTTTATGCTAAGGGCACAGAAGTTAAGGTTTACTCTATAGTTTTACTCCATCTCTTCTATGTGTTGTTTTCACTGATGATTTATTTCTCGCTGCTCGCTTTAGCTGTTCCTTATCCTCAGCATGTCTCGCATTATGGGATGGTTGTGAAGGCTGGCAGTTGACAGGACATAGAGCACTTCACGGCTCAGGGAACCTGGTGATGCGGTGGTGAAAGCCATGCAGCGGGGAGCTGGGCTCTGCAGCCCACACCAGGCCCCTTTGGCACAGAACATTCCCCTCGGGATGTGCAGGAGCAGAGCTCTGGTCTCTTGGCACCCTCAGCAAGAACACAGTGGCACTCGGCAGAGCGCGGGGGCACTTGGGGTGGTTGAACATGTAATGGATCGTGGGCCTTCAGTCACCCCAGGTGACCCGAAAAGTCGAGCAGAAGGCAGTGCTCACATCCATCTCTGTGTGCTCTTGGCAAGGAGACACAGCCCAAATCACCGTGTCATCACCACTCGCTTGCCCCGCTGGAAGCAGAGTGATGCTGTGCAGAGATGTGCCCAGAGCTGTGGCTATGGCCTGATGACACCACTGCTCCTGGCAGGGGAGGCAGTCCCAGTAATTCCCTTTTTGGGACGCACTGGGCACTGTCATGGCGCTGGAGATGAACTGTGCCCTTGCAGTAAGAGCCCCGGAGGTGCCAGGAAGGGACAAAGCGAGCTGTAAGGTCTGCAGGAGGGAGCAGAGCCAGGTGCACGGCCAGGGCAGCTCCTCCTGGACCAGGGCCACAACCACCAGGCGCAGGAGCAGCCGCAATGCTGGCATACCCACAGTGTGACATACCACGGTGTGGGAGCAGAGCAGCCCCAGCCCCGGAGCCCACGTGTGGGGCACGGAGGGTTCGGTGAGTTCCGAGCAGCTGTGCGCTGCAGCTGTGCTTCCTGACGTGCTGTGTGAGCCGTGGTTTTAAATTATTCATTCGTTTGCCATAGTTTGTTTGTTTTATATTTAGTTTGACATGGTCTAGAGGTTGGAGTAATTTTCTAACTCACCGGATGATCTTTATTTTACTCTCTTAAGCACCTCCTCTGTCAACACGAAAACAATTTCCAATCAAGAGAACAAAGCAGCCACTTGCAGCGGATGGACTTTATTTCCTGTGAATACAATTTAGCAGCTTTGGATACATTTCGTTTAAATACATTTGCATGGCGAAGCCGCGTTAGCCTCTGACTTCAGGTGAAGCAGCTCCTTTCCATGCAAATACTCGCAGGAGGGAGTGACCCCTGTTGCATCCAGCTTAAATACCATTTTGCATAACGGTGTGTGCTCTGAAATGCAATGAGAATATTTTTACATCTTCTTCTTTCTCTCCCTCCCTCTCTCTTTATTGAATACATATATATTTTTGAGGGAAGTAATGGGAAGCGCTTGAGCGGGGCTTTTTGTTGCTGTTTTGTCCTGGTTCCAAGCCGTGCTGCAGAGCTGCCCCGCTGGCAGTGACAGCCGGTGAGCCCGGCCAGAGCTCCTCCCTGCTCCAGCCTGGCGGGAGGCACCGCCGTGCTGCTGCTGTCCTGCCCCTCTTCCCTGCCCCTGAGCCTTTTATTAATTACACCGTGTCCACGGGAGAACAGAACCTTGGCCTAATTTTGGTCCGAGCACCGTTGGGTGAGGCTTGCTTAGTAGCCAGGAGCAGAGTGAGGGACAGGCTGTGGCTGGAGCAGCGTGGTTTGCAGGAGCAATGTTTGCTCTTTTGCATTTAGAGGTTTCATTGTGTCTTACGGGAGAGGAGGAGGGCCATTTTCCAGGCTGGAAAACTGAGAGATGGGGAATGGCAATGACTCAGTGAAGGACATGGAAGTGAGTTACTGTGACTCCCGGAGTGGCTGCTGGAGTTGTGCTTCTCGCATTGGATGGGGCCCTGGGCAACCTGGTCTAGTACCAGATCTGGAGGTTGGTGGCCCTGCCTGTGGCAGGGGGTTTGGAACTTGATGATCCTTGGGGTCCCTTCCAACCCAAGCCATTCTATGACTGTATGATTCACCTGGCTTCCTGGCTCTGTCTTCAATGAAAGGATGGGAGAGCATGGGAGTGCGCAGCCAGAGTTACGCAGGGTAGGTGCAATGATTTCGGATGACTTTAGCCTCTAAACCTAGATATTTGGAGGCCCACCGTGGGTCAGCCCACCATGTCATCATAGTGGCTAACATTTCCTCTTCAGAGTTGCATTTGGATGTTTTTCAAGGAAAATTAATGTGAAAGGTTATTGGAGAAATTCTCCAAGCCAGAATTAGTTACAGGCAATCTTGGCTCAGGGTTGACATAATTAGTGATACAACGGTTGTATTTGTAGAGAGCTCTGAATGACTGAGCCACTAGTTTAAAAACCATTGCCAAAATGAAGCCTTGCTGACAGCAACCAGGGCTTGCTCACGGGAGAGACTGAGAAGAAAAACTTGGAAGAAAGGCAACGTGATCCAATACTGCTAGCAAATAATTTGCTGAGCTCACTAATGTCCGTGTTCTTCAGAAAAGCACTTAGAGGCGGTGGCTGTCTCTTACAAAGGTTTGTGTGTTCAGCACCTTCTGCAAAAGAGATTTGAGCTCTTGTCAGTAAACACTAAATAAATTATAACAATAATTAAGAACCTGCCACTTTCTATAAAGCCATGTGTTTGCTCCACTTTTCCAAAGGTGAAAAAGACAGCGGCTGCCTGGGGATGGCAGTGCTCTGTCTGTGCTTCTTGAGATTCTGCATGTGCCATTGAGTGAAGCCCCCATCAGAAAGAACCCCCCCAAGAAATGAGCCCCTCTCAGTCCCTGGACGCCAGTAGGGCAGGTCCTGGCCGCTACAAGTGGGGAGGTTTCCATTGGTTTTGCCTGGTGACAGTAACCAAGGACCTTGACGTAACTGCAGTGTAGCGCTCAGCTTTGGGGAGGACTGTAAGCTTTACCTACTAACGTGAAAATTCATTTTGCTTGCTCTAATGTGGAACACTTCAAACTGCTAGTGTTCCTAAAATCTCTGCAGATAACTCCTTTCAGCTGTCTCTATCAGCTGAGGGTGTTTGGATTCATGGGAGTACTCGTTGCTTAGAGGAGCTTCTTCTGCACTGGGGAAAAGAAGTTGAGCCTTTTGGAAGCAGAAAAAGAGCGGATTGCTTCGCACGGGCATTGCAATTGCACTGTGGCCGCTCTGATTTCATAATCCCTTTTCCTTCAGTGGATCAACTGTATGACCCTTAAACTCAGGAGGGATCCAATCTTGTGTGCTTAATCTGCCTAAAACTGGCCAGGTCTGAGACACTGAGTCAGAACTTAAGTTCGGCCAATCTGATGTGTGTTGATTCTATTCATTTATTTATTGTATCCCAAACCCATGAGCTTGCCTAGGAACTGCTGCAGGTCTAGGTCAGAACTCACTTATTCTTTTGTTTGTTAGAAAGCATGAGTGAAAGTTTTGCCGTAATTTCAGTGCCACGTTCCTTCCATAAGTTTAAGAAAAGCAGGAATATTTTAAATCCAGGTTAGAGCACTGGATTGCGTCGGGTCACTGCTCTCTCTTACCTGATGGGTTGGGATGCACGTGGCTGAAATTGCCAGGATTCGTTGCTCTCCTGAAAAGAAATTGGCTGCTATACTCTTCTGTCAGAGGGCATATTTGGTTATGGTACCCAATGATGTGTGCTATATGAAAACCTGCAAAACGCAGCGGGTGCTGCTTTCTGCAGAGCCACAGACCCGAGCTCCGGCCCAATTAGGCAAAAGACAAAACTGCCCTCGAGTTCACAGACATCCCTGCTGCCTACTAAAATGCAAAGGCATGTAGATTCGTGCTAGAGAAGGCTTGATCCAGAGCGCTGGCCATCCTGCTGCGCTCCAAGCCCACATTGGGATCCTGCCCAGAGATATTTTCATAAAGAAGAATGCTTTTAATAAATTGGATTTCTGCATAGAAAGATAAAACCTTTGAGAGTATTTTTCAGCGTGTTCCCATGGAATGGAAAATGTCCTTGGCTAGGCAATGGTGTAGCTATCATATTTAATTAATCTTCTTCCTCAAAGAGGTTCTTATCCTCCCACCTTTGTGATGCACTTCAGGTCACTCCGCTGGGACTTTCCCCCCATCTCTGGCATTAATACCAATTCAGTGCATCAGTTCGGATGGGAAGATGGAGGAGTTCAAACCAGGGGTGAGCCGGGGTTATGCAATTTGGAAACACAGGAGGTCTTTTGCTGAATATAGATGTACCTCCCGACTCAAAGTCGTGCAGGAGCCAGGTCTGTTCAGCCAGGAAAGCATCTCTTTGTCCCCGAACCTCCCCGCAGCTCTGCTCCCCTCCACGGCGTTTGTTTGTGATGCCACAGAGATGGTGCACTGCCTCCCACCTCAGCACAACGTGCAAAAGCAGAACAAATAGTAACATTTTCTTGGGCTTGGTTCTTCTCCTGCACTCTGCGTTTTCATTCCTGTGAGGCCCCCTCACCTTGCCCCTGCGAGTGCCACATGTGCAGAACTGGCAGATGTTTCCAGTGGAGCGCGTTCGCTGCAGTAATGCTCCTTTTTGGGCCATCAGCCATTAAGTGCCTGCGTCCTAAAGTGCACTGCCTCGCCTGAGACTGAAGCGCATTAGAATGACGGGGATCAAATGCAAAGTTTGGATTTGATTCAAATTCTGAATCCATGATAAATCGAGGCTGCTCCTATCTGAGCTGTTAGTTAATGCATTTAAGAAGCAAAATTCTGCGGCGGTTGCTGCTCTCCGTGCAGCAGCGAAGCCTTGCAGCCCTGCACACGTCTCTGTGTTGCTGCCTGCTGAAATGCCTCTTCCCATCTGTCTGATTTTTCCCATTGTTGCAAGATGATCTGAATTCAGTTCTTCTCCAGCAAACAGCCCCTTATCCAATGCATTCGAGGCTTTAATTTGAGGTGTATTTTTGTTTATCGTAGTTCCCATCATGCCCAAGAAGCAGCACGGGTGCTTCCTGCAGCGTCTCCCTGCAGGTCCTGCCCAGCAGCACCAGTGCTGGTGTGTCCCACCCTGAGCCTCACTCTGCAGGGCTGTGCAGTCTCACAGCTCACCTCTGACAGATTCAAATCTAGATTTATTTGCTGAGCTCTCGATAAATTATCATGGCGTTGGTGAGCTGAGAACACTTGGGGAAATAAACAGGCAACGAGAAATTTATGCCTCTCCATAAACTGTCAAATCCCTGGGTGATTTATGTCTGTCTAAATATGGTTGTTAATTGTTAACTTCTATTAGGCTTTCTGTATGCTGATGGTGCAGAGCCCCTAAAGCTGGTGCGTCCCTGCAGGTCGGCTTGTAGGCTTGTCCAGGGTGGAAATGGAAATCTTTGGAATGGAGACAGCTGGGAACTGTGGCAGCAAAGCTATGCATTGCCTTACCCCGCTGCTCTAGCTCTCCATCTGAAAGAGAAGGAAAAGTCACCCATTCTGATTCTGTCCATCTTGTCATCCTGACTTTAAGGCATTTTACCTTTGACTTCTTCCCTTCTTCTAAGCGTACAGGACCTGGGAGAGCAGAACAGCTGTCTGAGAGCAGCTGTGGCACAACATTGCGGCACCAACTTTTACCTTAGAATGGTAAAAGTGAGAGGTGGGCAGATCAGGCAAGCAGTGATGGCAACCAAGAGTTGTTTGGAAAGGAATATGAATTTTCTTATCCTCTCTTCAGTCTCTTGGCAAATGCTGGAGAGTGGCTCTTCCTGGCAGCGGTATTCATGTGAATTATCAACAAATCTGTTCCTGGGAGAGTTTCTCTCCAGCAAAGGGTTAAACACAAGCCTTCACCAAAAAGAAGACTTTTTTTTTCTGGGTAGATGGGCCAAGGAATATTTAATTTAACAAATCTTCTGTATTCTAAAGATGGCTGAGTGAGTGACATTCTGGGAACCCCATGTGCTGTGTCAGACATCCAATTTGAAATGTATTTGAAGGCTTTTTCCTGGAAGTAAAGGATGCCCTTCCACACCCTCAGTGCCACATCTCCTCCTGCAGAAACAAATAGCTCTTAAAGCCCCGGGAGCTCAGCAAGCCAAGAAAATCAATGATCTTCCTTTTCCCCACCAATATCCAAATAGACGTTTTTATGTGTTTTTACATTGCTCACTGTTGAACAAAAGGTCACTACTGGTTTGAAGTCGGGCTTTGTAACCCTGAAGATAGCTTTCAAATAAAAAAAAAAGGCAAAAAGCCCTATTTCCTTTGGTGGGAATGGAGCAGGAGACCTGGACCTGCTCCTGCTCATGGAGGGGCTCAGGGCCAGGCTGGAGGGAGTGCCGAGCTCTGCTCCAAATCCCAGCACACGTTTCTGACAAATCTTTGTCTAGCCAACACTTACAGACCCCCAGGGATGGGTATTTCATAGGCTCCACAAACAGCCCCTTAATAACCTACTACAAAATGGAAAGCAAATGTAATGAGGACTCCAGCAGCTCCCAATTCAAACATCGCTTTGGAAAGACAAAGAAGGAAAAGAACAGAGCCAATTTACATATTTTGGCAGGAAAGTGTGAGTCACTAGAAGGAAAGAGAGGCGGCTAGTAAAATGCACTTGGTGTGTAGTAAGGAAGGGAAATGGTCACAGCAGCAGCTAACAGCACTGCATATGGAAAACCTAAAGGTCTGAGCACTGCACAGAGTGCAGCCCAGGATATACCAGGAGGGCATGGCCATGCCCATGGGCTGAGGGACGTTTGGCTGCTGGGATGGAGGAGGCTCCTGTGCAGCCGTACCTGAACTAGAGCTGCCATTAAGAAGCTTCTTCCCTGAGAAAAGAAATCAATGAGCGTCTTTATTGCTTTTATTTAAATTTAAAACAACAACCAGAACAACAACCCAACCTGCAGTAAGTTGCGTCGTTCGAGATGAATGAAATTATTCCTTGCAAAAAAATCCATTTGTGACATCTTAATGTGTCCTAAATGGGCTGTGAGGTGCATCTCCAGCTCACCAGCAGCGTCAATGATATTAATCACGCTCACGATGGGCGTGCAGCTGCTATGCTTAGGACCGGCTCACTCCAATATGATTGCTCTGTCTGGTGGAAAAAAACAAGTTTAATGTGACATCATCAATCTAAGACCAAGAACGGGATAGATTTTCTGATTACGAGGTTAAGTGATGCATCAAGGGAGAGCAGAGCTTGGTCATTGCTAATCATTTAACTTTAAGAAGACTGAGGACCATGACATTATTGGCTGGCATTAAAGAGCAGCTCTTTGATACTGGCCATTTGTATGTGTCCTTTCTTCTTCATGACTGTATTTATTATCCCAAGCAATAGGAAAATTAGGTGGGGGAACCATTCTGCCGGGTTCTTTGGTCTTCAGCTCTGTGGAGGACCCAGCTCAGCTGTGAGAGCAGAGAACAGCCTGGGAACAAGCAATCCCCCAAAATGAATCTGTCCCCCCATGTTCTTTCTGCGTCACACCTCCTACACGATATAATTTCCTTCAAGCCTCTCCAGCAGTTCCCATTAAAGCACATGGGTTCAGGTTTTCTGACGCGCCCTGCCTGCCCCCATTAAAGCCCCCAGTCCTCAGAATTCACTGAAGTGAGTCGATGAATCAAGGCAGACTGTCTCACCAAGGTGCTGACTCTGTTTCCCCTGGCAATAATCCCTTCATTAAACTACGGCTCCCCTGGACCAGAATGTCATATTTTAGCGGCGGATGAGATTCTTTTTTATGAAAGAAAAAAGGCAGACAAGGTTGGACCCTCCAGAGTGATTTTTAATTATTTTCAGATCTTCTGGATCATTAGGAAGATGAAAGATGGCATCAGTTAAGATGCAGGGCACACTGATATAATGTAATTGATTTTTACATATATTTAACTGATGATTCATAAAATGCGATATGGCTGAAGCAGCACAGCCTTAAGTGCAGCGTGAATCTGAAAGGTCCAAGCTCATAATAGAGAGATTACCGGGCCTGCGTCTTCTGAAGGTGAGAGCCTGAGGACGGGATTCTTGACATTCATCATCATTATCCTTATTATTTATTTGTTACAGCCAAGTCTAGAGGCTGAGTCCCAGTGCTGATTGCACTGGGTGCTCACGAGTAGGATGGAGAAGTGAAGTGCAGGAGTGCACTCTCGGCATCCAAATGCCTGCTGGGGCCAAGCCGCCTTCAGCCGTGTGATGCCGTGTGCAATCCAGAGTCAGTTAGCTCATTTTTTTTCTGTCTTTATGTCCTCTATGTATAAAATCATCAATAAAAAAGGCTCTGATTCTGCAGTGTTTGGGTGGTTTCCCTGGCACTGTCTCCTATGTCCCTACCCAGCACCTCGGCTAATTCACATCGCGGCCGCTGTTGGTCAGGCTGAGGGGTCTGAGGATTAGATCTGACAGCCAGCCCAGGAAATCTGTGCAAACACTTCTCATCTACGAGATGTTCCAGGCTCTGATAGCTTCAATTTTTCATTTCGGGGACTTATATTGATTGGTTTAAGAATTACACACACACACAGAAGCGTGCGCGCCATGAGGGAAAATCAGAGCAAACTTTTTCCCAAACAGACATATCCCAAAGGACTGGGAAGGATTGATTTTACACGTTTGGCTTTTAGGAAATTCACATCTCAATCCAGACAATTTTCTTCCAAGAGAGTCCACTGCAGTCCGTTTAATTGCATTTTCTAACCAAGCAGTGGAGGGAGATTTGTTGGCTTTACTGTCCAAAGAAGACACAAATCTTTTCTTCCTCATTTTTTTCCCCCTTGAGTTGATAATATAGCGAGTGAATTTCTGACCCTAAAAGCAATAAAATATCAAATTGTTGAGTCCAGCACCAGAGGGAAGGGATTAGTTCACAGAGGAATTTAAAGACTTGGAAAGGAGGACCCAGTGGTATATTTTTCTATTTTTTTATTGGGTAGCAATTGCTCTTAGTATAAGTTTCCAATTTGGTCAAGACAGCGTGCTAGCTCTGATTCTGTGCTTCGTGTAATAACTTGGAAAAAATAATTTTGCTATGAGTATTATTCTTTATATATATTTTTTCATATATTTTCTTTGGCTCCAAGTTTAATAGTTGGGCATATCATACTTGACCAGGTTAGGTATTTCAATGACATCTTATAAACGGGGTTAAAAATACAGTTTTGTAATACCTTGTATCCACGTTTACAAGTTTATTTAAGGTTCAGTTGTTATAAAATAATCAGTTAAAATCCCGATGCTTGTATTTGCAATCCATGCTCTACCTTGCTTGCCTTGGAAGTGAGGCCATGAGACCCAATGAGGTTTGTTCAACGAAACTTTGTTGAGCAGCAGCACAATTCCTCCTACCTGACGAACCCATGCTGCTTCTGGCCCAGGTTTGACCAAAGCAGAGCTTCTATTCAAATGGATCATTTTTGGAATACCTTTATGTAAAGGGTTTTTAAAAGATCAAAAAATCATCTTAGCCAGAATACTTGGGTAGCCAAGCTCGCTCGGCCTTCTCTCAGTTTTCCTTGCTGTCTGGAGAATCTCGCTGCAGTGTGCAAACCCAAAAGCAAAGGTCTGGCCCACCTCACTTCTGGAGGCTGATATCTCCCCCCAGGGGAGGAAATGTGGGGTGTGCTGAGCGCTGACCCCTAAACACAACCCTACACGCATGGCTTTCTCGTAACGGTTACTGCCAATAACTGTTTATTCCATTCCAGCAAAACAAGCAAATAAACTGCCGACGGTGGTTTGAAACTTCGTACAGTGTAATATTCCTGTAATGGAATGCTTTTAGAGAGGGGCAATAAAAATAAATTGAAAACTGCTTTTCTGCTGGATGCAGCTGGCATAAGCGCCATCTGAACAAACAGGATAACGCGGAGCTTAACGGAACATCTCTGCTTTTATTACTCAGAAGCGACAGGTCCTATAATAGTATCAATTGACGCAAAAAAACTGACTTTTTTTAGAAGCCCTCGGTGTTAATTCTGAGCAGTATAATTACAGGTCTTTTTATGATTTAGGTTAGAGACAATTAGCTTGCTTCTGAGGCTCCTGCAACTCTTCTCCCCGTTCCGTGCAGGTCTCGCTCGCTCTGTATTTATACACATAAAGTAGTATAGCAAAATTGTTGATAGCACAGGGAAGTAGCAGTAGAGTTGGCTTGGCTTTGCTTTAAGTACATTTTCTGCAAGACAGCTGTCATAAGAGATGCAAATTAGGTATAAGCACTTGCTTCTGTAAACCGGAGCGTGCAAAATGGTTGCACAGTTCTTGGAAATGAGCAGTGCTTGCACCCTGCCGGCTGTCTCCATGTCACTCCTTCCTCTTTGCATCTCCATCCCTTGTCCTGGGGCAGCTCTGTGCATGGTCCTACCCCAGAGCTCACGTGTTGCTGGTGCTTCAGGTCTCGTGGTGGTTGCTTGTGTGCAAGGTGCTGGGCGAAAGGAATGGCGTTCCAGGAATGGCATTCCAGTTCTTTGCCAGCGTGTAATGCAAAATGCAGCGTGTCGTGGAAGTGGTTACATAAGGAGTCGCTCCAGTTGGCGGCTTGGCTCGCCTTGATGTTGTTTTGCATCTCTCACCAAAAAAATCCCTCTGTGGGCTGTATGTGGGCTGCAGAATCTTACTGACAGGTTCGGAGCTGGCGCAGCTTGTCCCTGTTATAACTGAAAAGCGTCTCTGACTGTAACGACCTTAGAAAGAGGGAGGATTTCTAATTATTAATCACACCACTTAATTTTTAAGCCAGGTCTTCAGCTGGTATAATTAGCGATGCTCTTGCCCTTTTCTTGCGTTTCCTCCTGTACTTGCCACCTACTCATGGCTCTTCTAGCACGACGTGGGCTCATCTCGGTGAATCTAGAATGGGGTTCCCACTGCAGCTTGCACGAAAAAGAGCACAGCCTCCTCAGTTGAAGCTGCACCTGCAAATAGCGCCCTTAGTCTTCAGATTTCCCTTTGTAAGGTCACAAAGAGGAAAAGCTGTGCTACAGCCAAAGGAAGCTGCAGCTCTTCACCAAACTCTTTCGCTGCTTTCTTTACTAAGCAACCACGTTATGCTTTATTTTCCTTGCCTCACGCTCAGTAGCGCTTGATGGTTATCTTAATTTGTGTCATTCTTTGAATTCTAACTGAAGACTTACATGTACATTAAGGGAGTTGCTTCGTTGCTGCAATGCAGTGTTCTCTTGGATAGAACTTGTGGCTGCTTAACAGTACCTATGCACAACAGCTCTGGACATGGAGTGACAAATCTGTTATTAATATATGACTACGTAGCCCAGGGGATCGATAATGTCTTTCTCCTCAAGGTCACCAGTTCAGATATAACACGCTGGAAGTGGAAGTTATTACCATTTGATGGCTTTTTGTTACTCTGTGTAAAATTAAGATTGCACATCTTGCACGGTAATGGACTTTCCCCAGGACGTGTCTCAGTGCCGAGTACATGGAGGAACCATCAGCTGGGCAGAGCTGTGGCTCTTTATCAGCAACAGAACACTTTGTTCTGATGATGTTGCAGAACTGATGTCAATTATTTGCGATTTCCAGAGGCACAGACCCGATCTGTGTTCTGCTATCGTTGTAACACACGTGGCTTCTGCATTCTCACTGCAGACGTATTGGCATGGTGCGTGAGAGGGAAGTGCTCGCTTGCTCTGTCTTCCCTTCCAGCCTTCTGCCCTGGGGGCTCTACCAACTCATGCTATCAATTCTGATGAGATCAGGGCTCAGTGCGGGCAGCGTTGACCTGCCCTATGGTGGGGAGCAGAACTCCCTGCCACAGGCGCTGGTGCAGGTCTGCTCCTTAGCCCAGCCCTGTCTCCTGGAGGCCAAAAGCAGAGCACGACCCCCATCATGTCATGGTAGTGAGAGCTGCCATGGCCCCGTGAGTGCCAGCACAGAGCCTGTCCCCTCCCGGTACTGCCTCTAATCGGGCGTGCAGCTCTGGTGATTGGGTCTTTAATATGTGACAAACGTCTGATCAGTTCCCCATTCCTCAGGCCTGTCTTGTTTCCGTTCTTGTTACAGCGGAATGATTACAGGGCACTTTGTCAATAATCCAGCAAACCTATCAGAGAGTCGATCAATGGGAGCTGGCTTTGTCCAAACCTGCCTTCGCTGTGTGTCTGAAGAATGCCAAGGTGGGGGACATTGCTTTGCCACTTACCAGGAGGCATTATTCTCAGAGATATTGCTTTCTGTCTCCTTTGTCTGTATGAAACCTATTGTTGCTGATTGGTATCCAGGAGCTCTGCATTAAGCGAGATCCTCAGGTCTCCTCCTGCAGCCCAATGGGACACTGTTGGGTCAGGGCTTTGGTGCTCAGGTGTGGCTAGGGGACTCCAAACACTTATGTTTTGTTTTTTCCTCCTTTTAAGCCCTTTGTGAGTCCAGGATTTCCATCTGGCCATAATGGTACAGCATTTCTGTTCTCTGGTATCGCTGCTGCTCTGTCCTCAGCACCTGTGGCTGTGCCCTGTGTGCTCCAGTTGTCTCTGCACTGCAGTCTGCCCATCTGCAAATCAAGAGATGAAGGCTGTGATGGTATCTCCAGCGTGCAAGCTTCTTGCTTAACTCCACAGACACTGTAAAGAAAAATATGGATGGCAAGTACATGGGGAAAATGTGCCCAGCTGCAGAGCAGCCCTTTACCTTTATGCACAGTGCAGGCCAGAGTTTGCTCCCAGAAAGTCAAAGGGGTGGGTGTGGAGGTTCCCAGCGATGTCCCTGGTTCTTCTGGGTCCAGAGAGAACTTGTTTAAAGGCAAAATCCACAGCATTCAATATCTGGGGATGCTGTCCAAGGACAAAGCGGTTTGACCTAAATTCCTCCCTGCTATGGCAGAGCTTGCAGTAATGAATTCTGTCTTATCTGTGTGATGGGGGTATGATTTGCAGGCATCAAAATCTGTAATTTAGTGAATGCTGCTCTAAACTTGGGGAGGCGGCTAAATAAATAAATAAAATTTGTCAATGCAGAATAATGCGCTCGCACATGGTTAGCAATAGCCAGGCAAGTGTATATCAGAGCGAAGAATAATGTCAGGTTTGGGAATCAGATAAATTGCAAATAACAATGGAGAAAGCAACTGAACCTTGAGGAATATCAGCAGCTCGGCGAGATGAGGCGGCTGCAAAAAGCCATTGTTTGGGAAAGAGGAATAGAGACCAGCGGGAGGGTAGGGGGAAATGGGGAGGGAACAGCAGGCCATAAAGCTGTGATCAAGTGCAGGAGAGATGATAAAAGGCCGTGGACAGCCCAGAAAAAATATTAGGAAGCAATAAAATGCAGCATCAGTGGAGATAAGGTGATAATTTGTTATTCTCAGCAGAGCCGTTCCTGCACTGGGGCTCCTTGCAGCTCTGAGCTGAGCTGGGTTCTGCCCCATCTCATCGCACCCCCCAGCACAGGCAGCGATCAGCAGTTCTCAGAGATGCTGAGAGCAGTGATGCAGATCCCCAGTACTTATTAAACTGATGGCTTTTAAACATTAAACCCCAGCTATAATTAAATTAACTGAAATTGTAGGGTTTTTTTTTTTTTAAAATCCCAGGCCAGCCTCTTGCAAAGGAGGGCATCATCTGCAGAGTGACATGACCATCCTGCTAATCAGGAAGTCATTTCTTATTAATTTTTGTTCGGTTCCAACTAGCTTCATGCCATCCTCGTGCTCAGATCTGTCCTGCCTGCCCTCAGCTGCATAGGGCTGGCCATCCACCATGGAAGGAACGTCCACGGATTTCCCATCCATCCCAGCATGGGGAGATGCTGCCCAGTGTGCATTTCCAAAGCACGTGGCAAGGGAAAGGAGACTCTGCTGACCTCAATCTGAGTGTAGCCAAGCGTCAGGTTCCTGAGCAGGCAGCCTGGGAACTCTCCTGAGCCCACAAATCCATTTTTAAAGAGAAGGGCTGAAGGAAATGACAAACTAAGTTACACAGACTCTAACCTGGCTCGCTGTTCTGTATTTAAATCCATTGTTATTGCCTCGGGCATCCTCGAATAATTACTTCTGATGAGTGGCTGTGATGTGCCCCGCTCAGGTTGGGAGGATGCTGCACAAGGGCACGGCGTGGCCGTGGGACATCCCTGGTCCCAGCAGGTAGCTCCCCACACTGCACACCTTCCCATGCGTGTGTTGCACGCGTGTGTCCCATTATCACACGAGGGGGAAGCCAGGCTGGTTTCAGTCACTGGTCAGAGTCTGCTCTTCGATGCGCTGCAGAGGTTGTGAGCTGCAGCGAATGCTCGTGTCGTGTCACCTCCACCAGCATCACCTCTGCAGAACTCTGCTTCCAAAAGACGTTTAACTTTTCTGGTCTGGCTTTGAAGGTCTGATTCAATTACATTCTGTTTTGAAGGAATCGAAAATATACTTGTTAATGTAATAGATGGCTTCCTTTGGCTGCAGGATTCGTCTCTGCAAGGCACATCATTCAAGAATTATCTATTGTGGTTTAAGAAATAATTCCAGGACAGCTGGGCTTGTGCTAATGTCTGCGAGCAGCAAGCCTTCGATTTCCTTCATACTTCATTACTGGCGTGCCCCAAAAGCAATCCCTTCCTAATCAGGCCTTGTTTCTGCTGTCAGGTTATTGTTCATTGTGATGTATGAAGCAACAAGAGGGCGTTTTTCTGATTTTCATAAGTTCAGCTCACCGTCCTCTGCTGACAGCCCTATTAAAACAGAGCAAGTCGAATGCTTAAGTCGAGTTTTATATCGAATCTATCATTTTGATAAAGTGGATGTTTTTCCTTTCCTCCCACCCTCCGAATTCCTTCTGTGGCTGCATAGCCAAACCAACACGGGGGGGGAGGGCAGGAGGAAGGACCGGCGGACGGACAGGTGGACAGACGGACAGGAGGGGGCCTGACAGACTGACGGGGTCAGCGCAGACCCAACTGTCACAATGCACCGTATGATCTTATTCCTAATGAAAGCCAAAAGCGGGGCAGGCTCTGGAATCGCACCGCTCCGTGTCCCGTTTCATCTGCCTCCGACCCGCCGCAAGACACCGACCTGCTAATTCATCCCTGCAAAGATTAATCGCCTGATATTAGCACACCGCTTCAGATGGCCAAAGCACTGCACACCTCCTAATTAACAGTAACAGCGTTTGCGCCATTGAAAATTGAGGCATACTTTATTTCCCAGTGCGAGTTTGATAACATGGGCATGAAACGGAGAGCTGTGCTGTGGGAAAGGGTCTGGGACACAAAGCCCTGCCTGCTGCGATGCCCCCAGGTGCCTGAGCCCAGGCTGGATTTCTTTCCCTTTGAGGCTTCTGCTGAGCAGGGCTGTGGGAAGCAGGGGCAGTTCGCTGTTGAGTCAGGAGGTGAAAATGTGCTGCAGTCACTGAAGACGCCCCGTGTAAGTCTGTAGTGTAACCCAACAGGGGTTCTGTTCCTCATTGCTTTTGTTCTTTGGGTCGGAGCATCTTTGCACATCCACGTGGCAGTGGGCATCAGCTTGGAACAGCACAGATCCCCAGCAGCGACACCCGGCCCCGTTTGGCACGAGGAGTAGGTCAGGGCTTGCAGCACACATCTTTGCCAACCTCCCCCCTGCTCTGAAGCGAGTCCTTTTGACTTCCCTATCTGTACCCTGGGAACCCGTGTCCTTACATCTGAGCTTTATGCGCCGATGCGGTATGCCAGGAAAAAAATTAAGTCGTAATAAAAAGATCGTATCTCTTCTACCCACCAACTGGTGGTTCCTCCCGTACTCCTGACCAGTTAATGCTGAGAAGTTTATTTCCATTAGTTATGTTATTGCCCTTTATCTGCTTCTCCTCAGGGCACTTACTGTAACGTCAAAGCACCAAATCTATTTTTATGAAATTGCCCTGTAAAAAAAAAAATAATTAAAACAGCAGCAAGAGGAGAGCTGATGGATGAGATCTTAAAGCATCCGAGCAGCTCCTCAGACTCCTTTCTGCCACTCGCTTCATTTCTATTTCAAAATGTTTTGTTCCTTTGTCCCCTGATTTTCCACGCTCTGTTTTATTACCGCTTTTGTCACCGCCTTCATCTAACGGTGTGTGAAGTGCGAGGCCCTTGAAGCGCTTTTGTGGAGGAGGAGATGGGGGAATCACATCACCCCAGTGCTGGGGGGTGGCACAGTGGGGCTGTGCTGGGCTGTGCAGGGAGCAGTGCCATGCAGAGCACTCGTCCCCTGGGTGCTGCATGAGCACAGCTGGAAACAGCTGCATTGCATTGCCCTGGGACCTTACTGCACGCCCCCAGCCAACAGGCTTCACTGAGTTATAAATGAAAATAAATATTCCTTTCTAACAGCTGACGTAGAATAGCGTGGGGAGTGTTTCATAAATGGGAGAAAACCCCCAGAAGGAGAAGCTGCGCAGAGAAGGAGGCACTCAGCCCTCCACATCGCCAGCAGAGAGGCAATGGCTCGGAACAAAAATCTCAGGCTGCGATCACATGCTCTTTCCCCCCCCCAAATTGTTGATTTAGATATTCTTTCACCAGACAGAGGTCACATTATCGTGGCATCCCAAATAATAACCTCATCCAAGAGGCACAGCTGCAGCTTGTCCCGGCTCCTGGGCAGGTTAGGTGCCAGGGAATGTAATAAATGGGGCGAATGAACACATGAGTATGGAGAAGCCTTTTGCACAGATCAGTTTTCTTTTGGGCCGTGCAGTTTATATACCGCAGCTTAAAAAATAAAATCGTAAAAACATTTCACTTGCAAAATGCAGCGGTATATGTGGTTTTCCATTTATCCACGTTTAGGAGGTGTTAAATGTAGTGGAACACAGCAATAACTACAGACTGCAGCTGGATGCCGGGCGGAATTCATTACAGCACTGGGTGTAGAGCTGGAGGCTCCGGCTCTTGTCTCTGTGTCGTGCCCAGAGGGAGAGGGCTGTTGAACCCAAGTGCAGGGCTGTGTGTTAATCTCAGACTCACGCTCAGTGCCAGAGGTCCCCGACGTGGGGGGACTGCGGAGCAGCGCGGTTGCAGCCTTCCTGCCCCATGCTGCAGCCCTGCTTGGCACGGAGCACCTTGTGCTGAGAAAGGAGCGTCTTGGTGGGATTTTAGAGTGCATGCAGGGCACTGGTTGGAGCCTCCAAGCAGGTTGTTTGGTTTCGATGCATTCCACTTGGCAGCCCGGACCCTGCTGCGCATCCCTGTTTGATCTCCTTCTGCCACCGCAGCTCCAGAAAAGCGTTAGCGTATTTCTTTATAAAATTATAGAGGCTGAGGGCTCAATCCTTAGCTCATGTGAAACGGATTTTATAGCATTCCTTGGCAATCTCGAAGCTCTGCTTAACGCGTGTTAAAACAGAAACGGAGACAATTTGCTAATGCTGCGTGCAGCTCGGCGAGGACTTGGGGCTTTCCTGGGAATGGCAGCTGCACTTACAGCCGGAGCTCCCACGCTGCCCCTGAAGTCGCGGTCGCTTTTGACACCTCTGCATTCTAAGTGTGTCTTCTGGTGCCTGTTCTCCCCTTTCTCCTCGCTGGGGGAGCTCGGGGGGTGCAGGGTGAGGTCCCTGGGGAGGGCTCTTGGGTTGGGGAGGCAGCAGCAGGGACAGCCTAAGGGATGCACGGATGGGTTAGTGGGAGCTGAGAGCTGCTGTTGACACCCGGCCTTGTGTGGGTACTTCAGAGGAGGGATTCTGTGAGAGACAGAGAGAGGCCACAGCCTTTTTTCGAGGAGGATAAAGCCATCTTAAGGGCACCATTAAGGAAAGAGCTATTGATGATAAAGGCCAGCAGAGCTGTGGCTGAATCGTTATGCAGTTGGAGAGGTACTGAGTCACGAGGAGCCGTGGCTTTGTGTTTGAACTTTTCCGTTTCATCTGGAAGGGATTTGCATTGGGTTCAGATGCAGATCAGGGTGGGAGAGGGATGGGGTTTGTGTACCAAGGAGTGCATGAAAGAGTTTGTCATGGGAGATGCTGGATGCAGGCAATCAAATCTTGGTGTCTGCATCCCTGTGAAGTACGGAGATAAAAGTTCAGCCAGGCATATTAACCCCGACACCTCACTGCTCCGCTGCTACCCACAGGGCTTCTGCTTCTCCCTAACTCTTGTCACTAGAGGGACACCAGAAAATGAAACAGCTCGTTCTGAAAAATGTCCCGTGCACCATTCAGCAAAAACACCACACTCAAATTCTTGGACTGAAGCGTGAGCAATGTGAGCGCTGATGTGGCTCATGACCTTTAATTGTAACGTAATTGAGGGCAACGTGGTACCCTCCATGTGACAGAAACACGACATTTCATCTCTCAAGTGACCCAGAACACAGCCTTCTGCATTCTTCTGCATCAGGACCATGCTCTTCTCTTAAAGTATTTCTAAATAGAATTAAGTAGAGCCCAGGCTTATCGTTCTGCTGGCTACTGCTCAGCTGAAATGTTAGGGCAAGGATCAGAAAGGAAGAGCAAATGATATCACAGGCTTGGCTGGAGTGTAGAAGTGTGCAGCAAGGCTGGAGCACGCGGGAAGGATCCACTCAGCACTGCAGGGCAGCTCAGCACCAGGCCGAGTCTGTTGGTGGGATCTAGCTGAGAGCATCAGACGTGTAACATGCGGTGCCATCTCTTCTCCAGGCAGAGCTCCCTGTGGATCCTTGCATGGGGCAGGAGAGCTCCCTGTACACCACAATGGGGCACTCTCCTCTTCTCATGGCGGAGGAGACAAATGTGGCTTTCCAGAATTGCAAATGTAATTCCTTCCGGAACGACATTTTCACACTGTACCTTTTCATCTTTTGCATTAATCATAGTGTCTTCCCCTCTAAGAAACTGATGCTCCCCACCATGCACTAATAGCAGAGAAAGTCAAAGGAACAATAAACGAAATCCTTTGTTGTCTCTAAAAAGACAGCCAAAAGCCTGGAAGAGTCACCAGCGTTCTTCTCTAGGTCTTAAGAACACAGAGATGCAGAAAAATCCATGAGAACGATGGAAGTGTTTCTACAAATGGGGGTTTCTACCCCCATTAGGGTCTTACAGGCAACCATACATTTCCTGGCCAGAGAACCGAGCAGGCTTCGGGCTTGTCCCCAAGTTGGGTGAATATACCCAAGCATAAAGATGAGATTCTACTCCAGAAAACTCTTTAATCTCCCTTGTTTTTATGGATCAGCACGGGTGTCAGAAGTTTGACACTCCAGATAATTGAGCTCTTGCATTTAGAGCACAGCCTACAAATAATGGCAACTTTGCTTTGAAATAGTCTTTCTAAACTTTGGTTTGGCAATTAGCATTTCAAAAGGTTGCAAGTACGTAGCTGCCATCGCCTCATGCGCAGTTTGAGACAAATGCGAGGATGAACAGCACAGAGCTCAAAACAGCCACAAAATCTCCGTGCCTTGGGAGTGCTCCTGCTCACTCTGGCACAGGGAGATCCCAAGCTACAGTTCCACCAAGCAGAGCTGCCCAGCTGCAGAGAACAAGAAGCAACGTGGCAAGCAAGCTCTGCTCAGTCTTGCGTCCAAACTAGGTAGGGATTCAAGGGGTCATCTTCAAAAAATACAAAAAATTCAGTGGACAGAAGTGGCCAATGCCCACAGTTGAAGCCCCCCATCGTGGTGCTGGGGTGAAGCAGCTTGGTGCTGTGCTTGCAAACCACAGGGAGGGGAGAATGCGTGCTGCTTTGCAGAGCTGCCTACTGCTAGGTAGAGACGTTATTATTAGGGGCTTTTTTTCCCTCCCCTTTGAATGGATGCAAACAACAGGGGTTTTCTTTCCAGCTCATTCTGTAATAACCTGGGTTAGTCATAATGAAATCCGCTCTTAGGACAGAATTAATATGAGATAGTAATGGTGATTAGGTAATTAGCAACTACCAGGAGTATTTAACCTTCCTGGTGGCAGCGTGTCTGACATCACCTGGGCTCGTGCCGGCTCTGTGAAAAGAATTAGCAATTTTAAATTACCCCATTTAAGTTATTAATTATGAAATACAAATGGGCCCAGAAATAGCGCCAGTGGTGCCCGGCGTCGTGGTCGGTTTTCCAGCACCGCGTATCTCAGATCTGTATTTAAGGTCTTCCATTTCATTATGGGATGGAAATAGACGCAGACATCGCAGGATGCCATCTGCATGGGTGTTGTGCTGCAGGGAATGGCCAGGTCGCCATTTCTGCTCAATTTTCCTGAAAATTCAGTTCACAAATGGTGCAGTGCGCAAGGTTGGATCATTTTTTCCTCAGCGCCAGCGTTTCCCATAGGAGCTGCACTCATTTTAGTAATGTTTTCTCCCTTGCCACGCGTGGCCCTGCAGGAGGTTCCAGCTGCAGCGTTGGTGTCTGTGTGCGATGTCCTGCACACCAGCAGCAGTGCAGCCTTTCCCCTCCTCTTTGTTTTGAGAATCAAAGCAAAACCACGCAGCACAAAACCCAACGAAACTCCCCCACCAGCAGAGAGCCTGCAAGCATCTCTTCCCGCATCGTTTCACCAGCAAAATGCCTGAGAAATGTAGGTACAGATACAAGTCCTGTTCCAAAGGGAGTTTGCAACCGTTTGCTCCCGTAATAGATGTTTGCAGCTTTGGAGCTTGCTTTCGTAAATTCGGTTTGGTTGCTTCATGGCTTGTAAACGGGCACGTGGAGTGCATAAATCTGCACTCATCCCCGTGCACTTCTGCCCCATCCAGGCTGACCCTCTCCTTCGTGCACCTTTACAGCTCCTCACACTGCGTTACAGTTTCTCTTTATTAACAGCCAATAATGTATTAATGCATTCCTTGGTGGGAAGTGCGCTCCTAACTATTACCTTGGACACTCATTTAGTTGAGTTTGATAGTGACAACACATTGACATTGGTAAGGTTAATGATCCAATACTTTATTTCATTGAACAAGTCGAACAACATTTAGTACATTGTTCCACAATGTCCTAGAGAGCTGTCTGCACTATTATTTTAATGGTACCGTGGCATCTTTGCCCTTTAAGTAATTGGCACCGTGAAAATATTCTCTATGTCCTGTCACAATTGATTAGTATTGCACTGAATTACAAAAAAAAAAAAAAAAAAAAAAGGAAAAAATACTTGTATTTTTCTTTTCCAATCTCTTCTCTTGAGAGGAAGGCAGAACTCGATCACTGTGGGTGTAGGAAGCTGACAGCACGAGAAGTGGAGCGGGGAGGAGAGGTCCTGGCTGCCCCTGGAGCCAGCACACAGCTCTGCCCTGCCCTGTCCTGAGCTGGGGACGTGTCCTTTGTGGGTGTGGGCTGTGCCCACGCTTTTCACTGGGAGGACAGCACCACTGTGGGGTTTCAATCCCCAGGTGCCAGGTTGCAGCGTGGTGGGCTCCTGTTTGCTCCGCTGCCGGCCGTGGGGACGTGGGCGCTTTGCTTTGCATCTGCCAGCAGCCTGGTGCAAAGTCACGACTCAAAAGCAGGAAATGCTCCATCTCCCAGAGAGGCTGGGGATGAGAGGAAAGACGTGTTAAGATGAATCCTCTGTTCGGTGCGAGAACCAATAGCGCAGCTCCGAGGTGACAGCATCTGGAAAGAGAGAGGTGGCATTTGGTGGCAGTGACCTGGAAGGCGCCCGCTGCTTTCAGCATGGGACCCGGAGGTGCGAAGTAGAACATTGCTTTTCTGCTTGTGGCAACAACACAAAATTTCTTGACTTTGGATTCATTTTGTCCTTCTATCACCTTCCCCCTCTCTTTTAAATTACCCTTGATTGTACAACATCTGCTCCCTTCATGCTTGCATATGGCTCTCTCCTTAAATCTGCGCTTCTCTCTGGAGGCTGCATACAAATATCCAGCAGAAAGTTTTCTTTCAAAGATCTGATTAATCATCTTGCTCTGGAGAAGGAAAGCGGGTATTGACGCAGCTGTGAAAGCTGCGGAGGGGCAGGGGGTACCTGTGCAAAGAGATGGAAATGACAGCAGTCAGGCGGGGACACGGGCAGGCACCAAAGACAAAGCGAATGAAGGATCAAACCCCGCGTCTTCAGACAGGAGGTTGTGTTTCATTCCTGTATTCAAAAAAATGAAATCCTCACAGATGTGAAATACTGAAGCATGAGAGGAATGTCACTCTTCTCCGGCACATGAGAAAAATTCCCACAATTAGCATGCTCTGAATGTCTCCTCACCAGACATTTGCTACCCCAAAACACTCACCAAAGATTTTCAGCAAAGCTCAGGGTTGCAAGAGCAGAGGATGGCAAGATAAAGGCATATTTGCCTGAGAGAGCTTTATTTAGTAAGACATTATCCCTCTTTTGATTCTGAACCTTACAAAATAACCATGTAAAAATACAGTATTGTCCTCTGATCATCCGCATCTGCTTACAACGTAGCTACACAGCTTTTTCTGATGCCTTTACAGGGCACATTAGGTGGCTTTAGTTTGATGGTGGAGGAAATAGATCCGTTTGTATATGGCGGAGGAAGGCTGAATTTCAGAGGTTAAGATGTTGAAACTTTGGGTTCCTTGCTGACTTAGTGTGCCTGTCGGCTGCTTAATTAACTTCTCATTTCCATGACCTGCAATGTGCCGGGCTGCTCTGCTGTCTCCTGGTGGAGCCCTTCCTTTGCGCCCATCACCGCGACATCGGGCTGAGCTCCATCACCTGTGTGCCATGCGAATTGTCCAAGGGCACATCCTGGGTCTCCCATGGGAATAACACACGGGATACCCAGGGATCATTGCAGATTCAGTTGGAGCAGAAGCATTAATACTCATGGAAGGGGTGCTGGTCCAGCTCCAGCGCCCGCGGCGGCACAGGAGCGTTCCCCCGGCGCTGCCGCTGCGTGGCCGAGCTTACCCAGCGCCCTGCTGCCTTCCCCCCGGCCCCATTACCTCGCTCCCCAGCTGAGCCTCTCTGCGATACGCGCTGTATTTGTCTCCTGCTTCCCTGCACACCCATTATTATGTAGAATAATAACGCGGGAGCTCCGCTCGGCACCTCTGCTCCGTGGCTCCGAGTGGGTTGAATTGTAGCCAGCGGCGGGGGGTGACAAATGTACCGTAAGATGCCTTTTCCACAGCAAACTGCAAATTGCCTCCTCAGCACGGCCCACAAAGGGTTCCTACGGAGCAAATTTATCTCCCGTTGTCGACCCGAGGAGGTAGCAGAGAGGACCAGGCAGCCTATTTTTAAAAAGTCACATTTGATCTCGTTCAGGCTGAGTCCGGAGTATTTTAAAGGACTTTCCGTGGACCGTGCGGGCCTGAGAAAGCAGCACAGATAAAGGGATTTATTTTTAACTGCAGCCCGGGTTCGTGACCGTGTAAGCATTTCAATTTTAAGCCACTCGGTTTGAATAATATATTCCACCGAAGTGAATGTTGTGTCATCTACTGACTCATGGGTGGGAGGGGGAGCGATGCTGGGGAGGGACAAATAAGACTGAGCCCCCCCCCCCCAAGTGATTCCCATGTGCAGAGCGGAGGAGGGGGCTGCTCCAGGGTCCCCCATCCGGGTTTCTCCTCCCATGCAGCTGAGCCCTGAGAGTGCAGTGGACCACACTGAGCTGTGCTGAGCTAAGCTGAGCTGGTGATGGATAGAGGTGGGGGGATGTTTGGGGATGGATTGGTGGCATCACAACTGCCGCGCCTGCAATTAATTCCATGGGAAGCCTCTGATGTGTTAGAACGTTAAATACCTTTGTATTTGATGCTCACTTGTTATGTTTCTGCCATACCATCCTTTAAATGCCGGCTAGTGAATGAGAGGTGGGGATTGGGTTGTGCTAGGTGCCTGGGGTGGATGGGGGATAGCATCCTGCTGTGTGCCCTGAGCATCCCTCGTGTGCCTGCGTTGGGCTGAGGGATCCTCTGAGCCCGATCCCAGGAGCGTGGGCTCAGCTGCCTCTAGGTGTATCCTTCACTGGCATCCTCGTGTGATGGTTGATGTTACAGCAATGGTGAGTGCCCACCTCAGCTCAGTTTTGCTGGGGAATGGGCAGGCGTGGAGCAAAGCATCTCATGGGCATCACGGGCCAGGAGGCAAAGGGCAGGAGGGGCAGCAGAGGGGCTGGGAGGCAGGTGGGGTGGGGGAGTACCCAATGATGGAGATGGCAAGGCAGTGCTGGACCCCAGCATCCGTATGCTGCTCCATGCCTTCCCCATGTGCCAGATCCCACAGTGAGCACACATTTTGCTCACGTTCACTTCTCTTCAGCATTAGTTCAAGGATTTCAAAACCCAAGGTGTGCTTGCTGCGTGCTTTTCCTAAGCAAATCAGTAACTGCAAGGGAGTTATTCTGGAATGAGGAGTGTGGAGGTGAAAGCAGATGAGCTCTCCTTGCCTCAGTGTCCCTAGCTGTGATACAACGTTAAGTAAATAATGCTGGTGGGAAGTCAGGCTTAATTTATTAATGTCACGCCTAATTAACATTTCAAGATCCTTCCTCGTAAAGAGGATTATTAGTAACAACAACATTATTATTCCGCCGGTGTTGATTTTAGTGGCACATGGAGGTTGGTGCGGGCACTCGGGCAGCAATGGGCAGAGCTGTGCAGTGGGGAGGGGAGAGGGATTTACGAAGGAAACCATCAGTGGCTTGCACCATGTGTTCGTTTTCCCATAGCTTAGTTGAAAACAGATCAACCTACTGACAATTCCAAGTTGGATTTCAGGGATCAGAGCCTATTTTTCTGTGTTAACATACTGAAAAATAAATATAAAGTTGTGTTGTGTTTTTTTTTTTTTTTTCCAAATGGCCTTTAAACTTATGGCTCATTCCAACGCTACGCTTCCCAAGGACAGAAATTAAAAGAGAGAAATTCACTCCTCGTCTTCGTCAAAGATATCTTCGTATCTTTTCCCATGAAAATAATTCATGTCGCTGAGAAAAAAAGCCTTCTGTGAATCACTGATGAGTCTTTGATGCTTAATGTGCTGTCCAGCATATGCGCGAGTTCTCTTGGAATTTAGTATAACAAGAGAATCTGATTTCCTTCCCAACGTCATTAAAGTTTCCCCTTCAAATTTCACTTAACAAGCAAATGAATGTTCTCCTAGCGTAATTATAGTTTCTTTTTTTGAATTTCATTAGGAAAAAGAAAAAGCCAGCCTTGCTCACCCTGTGTTTTCACATGACAAGGAGCGCAGCCCGCCGAGCCGCACCGTGAGCTATCTCCCTATCTCCCACGTGGCCCTGGAGCCATTTGGGGGCTGCTGGGGGCTCCCAGCGATGCCTTTGACCAGACTTTATTACCCCGATGATTTTCTTGCTGCTTCGCACCCTCCTGCGTCGTTGGCTCTGCGTTGGTCCATCCTCGCTTTGCTGTTTCCTCCTGCCACGGGCTTGCAGTTCGTGCTCCTTCCAAATCATGGCATAAATCCCTAACGTCTGAACAGGTAGAACGTGAATAATTAGAGCTGAGTGCGAGTAATTTTTGAGTCAAGGCCTCGGTGTGTCATGGGTTGTAAAATTTAATCTGCCAGCAGCTCCTGGCCTCGTATCAATTACATACAGTAAAATGAGGGAAAGTGCCCCATATTTCTGTGCAGTTATGGGAAATGCCATCCTTGTGTTTGAACACGGCGTATTATCTCCGTTCTTCTCTGTAGTGCTAGGTCACTTACCCAGAAGTGCTGGGAATTGTTCCTGTTATATGCATGTAAGGAGTTATCTTTCTTAAAAGCACCCCAGAGAGCTTCCTCTTGCCTCCGTGTGCCGTTCAGCACTTGTGATTGTAGTTCTTTGTTACCGATAATGGAGATTGCAGGTAGGTAGAAACCTCTCTCCCCTGTGCAGAGAAATTAGGGCCCGTACGCAGCGATTCTGTCTCATTTGCTGCTTAGACAACTGGACTGGATGTCATTGCTAGGGAATGCGTTGCCAGAAAGGACAGCCAGCAAATGACACGAAGATAATTGGCGAGAGCACGGCAGCCCTTCGGCCGACGCCGTTTCCTGCCTTGTTGCAGTGTGATGCAAACAAAATAAGGAAAATGCAAACTGGAAATGGAGGCAGATGTGACGTGGGTGCACGATGCAGGTGGCAGTGCAGTGCAGGACGGCGGGCAGCCAACCCTCCCACTGTGGGATGGCCGTGGGAGGTGGGTATCTCCCTCAGAGTCCTCCTTCACCTGGGGGAATTGCTCCTTCCCTAAATTTGCCATAAGCAGAGGTAAATCCCGCACATGAACGTTTGCTTTGGAGCAGCTCCAAGTCCATGGCCTCCCCGTGTTGGCTAAGGCTGCAGATCTGGCTGTGTGTCTGCAGAACGGTTAAACAATCACCCCGCTATCCAAGGAATAATAAAACATACAATGCTTCTCCAAGTGCTGGAGAGAGAATGAATAATTAGCCGTATAGTAGAATATATAAACAGAAACCGCATTAAAATCAAACAAAAATATGCAGCTATTGTTACCGCTCTTCCCTCTTCCATCTGAATATATCTGGGGATGCTTCAACTCTCTTCTTGAGGTTTGAAAAAATCCTTCTCATGCCTGCTCCATTTGTATGCTGCTGTAACGGCTCTGAGAAATTAAAAATAATTGATACGTTTGAGAAAGCACGAGCAAAAAGCTACTTCATATTTTTAAAAGCTTTGCAAATACCCAGGAAAAAAAGAAAAAAGTGCTGTGTGTGCAAAATGCTGCAGCTAAAATCTGCTCAGAGCGATGCGATGAAGTCCGCTTTTATGGGAAGAGCTGTGCCTGCCTGTAATGGAGCAGGAGATGGAGCCTCCCAGTTGTAGAAGGGGGTTTTGGTGCCCAAGCTCTTTTTGCAGGGAGGGAGAACCCTTCCCCTTTGCAGCACCACCAGTTCTGCTCAATATGGACTCAGCGTTGGCCTAAGACGCTCTCATTCCGTAACGACAACGTGTTAATTGCAAGTAATTTGGAAGAAGTCTTGATAGCCACGCGTGCATTGAATGGAACAGATTAAACCTGAGGCGAGGCGTTTCCGTGCGATACTGTGGCAGTAGTTTTGCACGATATTGTTGATGAATATACAACACATCAGTGCCCTCAGCTGCAGAGAGTGCTCTGCAACAGGAGTAATCATGCGGACTGGACCTCCAAAGGAGATTGCTTTATTAGGTAAAAGGGAATGAAGCACAGAAAATAGAATTAAAGATGAGCAAATGCCTCCATTATTTGGTAAAATTAAATGTGCTTTTCCAAGTAAAGAAGGCAAAAGTCAGTCATTATCGGTCTGTAGTACATCGCGGCAGATAATAAAGAGAGGTTTATGATCTCGGGAAGCAAATTAGAGGATATTTAAACAACACATCGTTCTATGAAGGAGCGATAATTGCAAGCTCAGGTCAAGACGCAGAACCGTCTCACCCTGCCCCACGCTCATGTCCCTTGTATGAGCTGAAATCTCTACATTTTCTCTCGGAAGGATTCACTTGGGACACAGCTGCTCTCATTATTGTTTCTCAGCTGGACTCCTACGGCCGCTGCTGCGTGATGCTGTGTGTTGTGTCCCCGTGTTCTGCCCCGGTTGGGCAGGGAGTTCGCCTTCCTCCATCCTGCACAGCTACACAGCTCCCACTGCCGCTATGGATGCAGTGCTGAGCTTCAGGAGCCCAATGAATGCCCGTGGAGGGCAGAAGGTGATGCTGCATGGCCTCGGGGAGCTTTGCACCGGGCGCTCCGAGATGCTCTTCTCACTTCTGTCCATATTGATTTCTTTTTCCTTCTTTAGGCATTTTCGATAGTCCATCTTCTCGAGCACGCTTTTTCCAATAAGACGTTTCCTTTGGGTTGGGCTTTGGAAAGGGCGTTCGGATAACCTGCTCTCATCCAGCTGGTGGGACCCCAGTGCTGCTGGGAGCTGCTGGGAACGGGCCCCAGGAGGGCCCCAATCTGCCCCCACTGCGGTCAGTGGGACTTAACCCCCTCCTGGTGGGAAGCCTGCACCGAGCACAGCCAGGGGCTGCAGCCCATGCTCGTGAGTGACAGATGCTGCGTAGCTTCCACTGACAGAATTAGATTCTAAATCCTTTCGTTATCTTTCGCCGTGCTACCCGTGGTCCATCCCGTAGTGATTTTAATGACCTTTCTGGGACAAGGACAGCTGCTTGCATGGCAGGGGGACCGTGTGGCAACAGTCACCGTGCAGAAAGCACATAATGATCAGACCCTCTTACTGGGAGCACCAATATCAGACTAAAACAAGCGTGTCAGGCTCGGGAACCTCTTTGCTATCTCTCTGCATATGAACTCTGAGTTATCCAGCATTCAGCAAAATACTTAGGTTTCCCACTGGTTTAACCACGAACAGAATTTTTGCTGATAATAACAAAGGATGAGCTGATTCCCCAGCCTTATCCTCTTGTCTAATCCTTTGTGACCCACAGTATGAAAATTGAACTGATTAAAGCACTGCAAACGTTCTGTGGGGATCCTGCACGCATTTATCTCTGGGGGAAGACTGGAATGGTCTAAAAGGTCATTTCCCTGCTCTCATTTCAGTGATGTTTATCATTCACTTTGCTCTGCTGTGGGAATAAAAAGGAGAAGGCAAAGCACCTGGTGGGCTCCTCAGGTCTGCGCTGACCCCAGGGCCCAAGAGCCTGCAAGTGGCTGGAGGGCATTCCCTGCAGTCCTGGAGCTCCATTATTGAAGTGCAGTCCAGAAGCAGCCCAGCCAGCGTGCTCTGTGCTTTTCTGCATGGGCCACCACCATGTGCCAGACAGGGCCGACCAGGAGCTGACCCCAGGAGCAGAGCCCTCGTTGCAGTGTAGGTGTTCATGCTGCTGCATGCTTGCAGGGATGGAGAGCAGTCCCCAGCCAAGCAGCGCTTCTGCCTCAGCATTGCTCCCGGGCATCTCAGGATCTGTCTGCAAACATTAACTTCCAGCACTCTGCTGCTGACAGTTTGCAACTGGAAGCAGGGCCAGAAGACACTCGGAAGCAGATCAGATGGGCGATAACTGTAATTTATGGGACTCTTTGCAATGCTACAGAAAAAATAATTGCAGCAGCTAGCATGAAATAATGAGATATGTTTGTGCCGCATTTTGTTTTCTCTAACTTTTATGGCACCTGACACCCAGTGCCTGCACTGGACAGCAAAACATTATTGAAAGAGCCATTCATTACGGAGTGTAAGGGAGAAGTGCCAATGAATGCTGAGTTCAGCGTGGAGCTGTGAGGTGTGATCAAGCTGTGCCACACTGGGGAGGAGAGGAAAACAGAAGCTTCGGGGGAGGATTCCAAGGACCTTGGAATTTTGTACTGTAAGGATAATGGGCTGACAGACACCTGGCAGATCACGGGAGCGGGGTGGATGAAGGCCCAGAGTCACTCAGAACTGTCCAAAGAAAAACAGCGCTGCAAACCTGGTGGGTGCTGAGGTCAGGCTGCCCTGCAGCACCCACCAAGGATCCCAAGCACTACACGATGCCAGCAGTGCAGAACAGAATTCTTTCTTTAGCTTCATTTTTTTACAACAGGGATTTTTCTGCTGCTCCATAACAGCTCCGAGCAGATGGAGGAATCCAGCAAGAAACTGCAGCTGCCTGAAGAATTCCTGGGCAGCTTTGAATTGGATAGCTTTTTTTCTAGGTAGCAGCCGTCACAGGTACCATATTCTCCATTAAATAATCATTCATTGTGATTAATTTTGTAGGTCTTATCAGGGGTACGCACGCTGGTTGCTTATTTTTGGAGGCCATTCCTCCAAACGTGGGAGAGGAGGGGAGAGCTGAGAACTCCTGGGCATGGGGTGAGCCCATCTCAGGGCTTCCTTGGCCCTGTGCTTCCCAATCTATGTGTCTCCCCAGTTAATTAGTTCTGCTCTTCTTCCAGCTAATGAGCTCAAAGAAAAAAACAATCCTTTGTACTCAGCCTTATAAATTGCAAATTTTTTACTGTCTTAGATGTTAGAAGAGGTGACACTTTTTTGCATTTTCTTAGCAGGGCCACGTTTATGGTTCCCAAAGGTTTGGAAGGGGTCTCATTTAGCCTTGCTGCATAGCACCGTTGTGGGGAGAGGTGTTGCGGTCACCTTGATTTGTTAAAGAAATTCTCAGAGCAATGGAGAGAAACATTTGTGAGGATCAAAGAAGATGAACTCTACTAAAGAAAGACTGAGTAATGAAGAAAGTTACTGAAAAAAATGTATGAACGTGGAAAAGCATCTGCAGATGCTCATGAGATAGCATCTGCCCATGACCGGGTAGCGTGCTGTGTTGGGACAGCAAGCTCCTGCCATCGTTTTTAGGGCTGCACACTCACAGGAAAGGCTCAGACCCATCTGCTGACGTCAGAAGTTGGTGATGGATCTGCACCACAAAAAGGAAGAGAATATAAAGAAAGAGTTTAGATAAGATAAAGGTAGGCATTTTCAAGACCAACTTGGGGTCACAAGAAATCCTATAACCATCACTTAGCTCGTCCGCTTCCCCCGGGTCCCATGGCACTGGATAATGAATGGCACATCAGCCAGAAGCCACGCGGCGAGCCGGACAGCATTTTGAAAGCTGTGCCCTTGGAATGCTGTCAAAAAAAAAGGAAAAGCAATGCATCATGAAGTATTTATCTACCTCTGGGCTCTGTGCTCCATCCTCAGCTGTTAGAAGAGAACAGCGCTGCCAGACTGCGCAGAGCCGGGGGGTGCTGTGGAATATCCCCTGAGCAGCACATCTCACCCTGATCTCATCTATGGGTGCATAAATCTGTGCACCTGTGGTCGCTCGGCTGCAGCACCAGTGCTCATGGAGAGATTGGATCAGAAATGGAGAGGGAGGGAGGGAGGCAGGCTCAGAAGCAATCAAGGTCTTAACCCAAGTGATGTGGATGGGGGGCATGCGGTGCTGTCACAGCAGTGGGACGGGGTCTGGCCGGAGGCATGTGGCTCAAACCATGGCTTGGAGCTCAGCAGGGAATAAGGTTTCCTAAGATCTGACTCTTACAGAAGTGTGCCTGAACGTTTGATCAAGCACAACCCTTTCACTCTCCCATCTTGGGCTGTGAACCACGTTTGGGCATTGGTCCTGGGCAGGGCCATAATAATTACCTGGCAACGATACCAAGGGCGATTGTTAGGCTGCAGCCTGTCCCTTAATTATTTTGCTGCAGTTTCACCCACGGATGCGTCTTTCACCTCCAGCTGTCCCCCAGGGTGCCCCATCTGCTGATGCTTTGAGGTGCGCTCAGTGCCACATAAGGCGGCTCTGCTCAGGTCCCTTTGTCATTCCGCACCAACGCTTGGAGGACCAGGACAAAATTTCACCTTGGGATTTTTGGAAATGAGCCTAAACTCCAAAATCCACACGGTTCCATCGTGCCTAATTACAACCTGTCTGAAACTCTAATGGATCCCAGCAGCACTATATTAATAGCAGAGAATTATTGCATTGTACGCACGATGCGGTTCATCTGGTTGTCTGGGCTATTGGACAAAGAGGCTCAATAACAGGAAAACAGCCTGCTGTTGGGTTGAGTTTTTCTGGATTATAGATTGAGTTTTTAAGTTTAACGCAATGAGACGGTTACATAGTACAAAGCGTATTTTAAGCCTCTATTTATTAGAGCTGAATTGCACTAGAACTTGTGTTCAAAAGTACACCTGACAGCTAAATGAATAGCAAATTATTTCACAGCGATCTGTGCTATTTTCTGTTGTTTCTGTGCAGCCAGCTCCTGCGTGTGCTGCGGGTTAAAAGAATTCTCAACCTTCTATTTAATACAATAAAGTTTGTCAGATGTTGTTATTAGTTTTGCCGAATGCCATATCTGAGTGTAATATATGCATAAAAGCCTCATTGACTCCCTGAGCAGCCGAAGTCAGATGGAAACAGGCTGCAATAGCAAGGAGAAACCGAGCAAGGTGGCTGTTATTTAATCTACTTCAATCAGTGCATAATGATAGGCGTTCAGAGTGCTAGCAAATGAGTAAAACAGCATTATTCTCATTCAGCTGGGGGCATTTTCTCTGGGGGGGGGGGGGGGGGAGCAAGGGCTGGGTGCTGTGGGGCTCTGGATGCTGCAGGGGGCATTTGTCCGTGGAATGACACGTGCACTGCAATGGCTTCGAGTGACTGGAGCAGCCCAAAGGAAGAGCAGCCCTGTGAGATGGCCAAGTAAAGAGTGAGCAGAATGCAGTCAGCAGGAGCTCCCGGTTGTGTGTGCTCAGTAGGATGAGCCCAGCTCAACCCCAGTCCTGGGGGGCTCACAGGGGTGTGCGTGCCCTGCTCTAAAAGGCAGGCAGTGCCCACAGCTTTCTTGGTGAGGTGATGATTTGGAAAGAAGAAAAGTACTGCATGCAGTTAGTCAAGAGCAGGTTGTAGTGGTGTATCTCTAGCCAACAAAGGTAGGAGAATAATGCTGCAGGGGGATGATATCCACATTGTTAGCCCCTGGGTGGGTACACGAGCTCGTTGCATAAGGTGCAGGTGGTGAGAAATCACAGCAGTGTGTAGCCTGGAGTTGCTTAAATGAAGTGTTTGGTCTTTTGCTTCCTCTGGGAAGTGCCAGAGCCAGCATCCAGTTGCTCTGGGTGCTGCTGCAGGGCTGGCTGGAGGCAGGACTGTGCCTGCAGAGGAGCAGGTGAGTGGTCTATGTGATGCTCTCCTGTGGCTATTTCACCAAATACTTATGTTTCCTTCTTGCTGGGATATTTTTTTTCCCCAACACATTCCTTAGCTGGGGTTTCTTTCCCAGGGAGAGGAGCTGTGCGCTGGGTCTGGCCCTCCTGATGGAGGTTTGCATGCAGGAGGATGCTCTGGGTGAGGTGTACCTGGTGGCTGTGCTGCTCGAAGCCCCTCTGCAGCCACGCACCTGCATTGAGGGTCCTCCACCAGTGCCAACCAGCACTCGTGCTTTGTTTAAAGCTGAAGGCACTGAGAAGCAGCTGAGAAGGAGAGGAGGAAAGCAGCTGGGCTTTTTATGCACCGTGGGTGGAAAGCTGGTCGTAAAGTTTGACCTGATTTATTTAATTTTCTGGGAATCATCATAATTTCTCTTTGAGCTGACAGCCTGCGTGTCAAAGTTTCAGCTCAATCTGAAATGGCTGAAAGATGAATTCCAGGGGAAGAATAACCCTGGCTGCGTCGGGGCGCGTCGATGGCTTCTGCTGGGGTGCTGTTCTCCACCGGCATGCACAGCACCACAATTAGAGGGTGGCATAAGGATCTGCGTTTCTCAGGGCTAGGGATTGTTTGCATTGCAGTGTGTTAAGAAGCCAAAAGGAGAAGAGGCATTCTTGTGTTGTGGTGTTTGTTTGGTTTTTTGTGTGTGTGTGTGTGGGATTTTTGTTCTGTTTCTTTTTTAGGGTTTCAAACTGGAATTACCAAATTCCTGCGGAGAAGTTTTGATAGAGGTGTAACCATTGAGGGGGGGGGGATGGGCTGAACTGGAGGAATTGAGGGATCTAACGCTGTTGCTTAGATCACCTGCATGAGTTAGTATTTTTTGCGAATTCATTTCATTAATTTCTGCTACTTAATTAAATTCTGGCTCTAATTTTCCATATAGTAGGCCCTTTGAAAATCAGATACGTCGATTCAGTTGGCATTCCCTCTCCTTGGTGCCCTGGTACAATTCATCACAAGAGGAACACATCCTGCGTTAATTGCAGCCAAATATCTGAGAAAGCTGCCCTGACACTATGGAGATGATCAGAGAGAAGGTGCCTGTTCCAGAGGGCTGTGTCTGATGGCCATCTCTTATTGCAGAGCTAATTTCAGGAGCTGCAGTTGGTTGGACAGCGAGGGTTTCAGGGGTGTGGGTTTATGGGGATAGGAGCAAGCAGTGGAGGCAGGACAGGGTGCTGCAGTGCTTCCTGCAGCCCCAGCTCGCAAGCAGCTTTCGTTTCTTTAGGATGTACAGCTTTCCCGTGTTCTTTGTATTCCCTTCTTTCCTTCAAAGCGTTGCGGAGCCCATACTCTGCTCTCCTGATGGAAGTGTAAATCAGGAAGCCAGCCTGCCCCACCCCGTCAAAACCCTCCCTGCACTTCCCTACAGCTGCCCATTAAGCCACGCAAATGGATAAATAAGGAACGGAGATGTGTCATGTATTCACAGCGCTCGGAAGGCGGGGAGGAATGCCGTAAATCCGGGGGCACCTCGAACTTCAGCCCTGTCACTAAGCAACCCGTGGCTTGGCGTTGCCGCTGGAGCCGAGCACAAATCCCATTGCTGTGCCAGCCCCGGCCTCTGCCTGCACACAGAGGGGACCCCCAGCACTTTGAGAGCCCCTGTCCCTGCTCTATCCCCGTGGGCACGTGCTCCCTGCTCCTCTCCGTTCTGCATCCCACCTGCCCCAAGCCTGTGCCCGTTTATTTCCTTGTCTTGCCGTTGGGAGCTCTGTGGATGTGGTTGCTGGCTATGCTGATGCAATTTTCAGGGAAGAAAAACGTAACACATGCATATAATAGCCATTCCAAAAGCAGCAGCAGCACATAATGGAGAAGGAGAGTTGAACTCTGCCTGCGTGCACCTGCGTGTTGTGTATGTGGGTGGGAGGGCTTTGCACATGCACGAGGAATAGGAATGAAACTTGCACCTCATCCGTATTAGGACAGAGTTAGGGGAATGTTTCTGACTTCAGGCTCATGTACTCATCCTCATCACAGCGTTGTGTGAAGCTGAAGGCTCCAGTGTTCCTCTCTGCCTGTGGGTAACACAACGGGTGGTTCCAAGAGGAGATATATGCCATAGCATAAAGGTCTGATGTGCTCTGCAGCAGAGCCCATCGGGAAGGGATGGGCACGAAGGTGCATTTCTCAAAGGAAACGATGCAAATGAGCAAAGAGTCCCTCTGGTTAGCGAAGTTATTCCAGCAAGTGGCTATATAAATGTCTTTATATTGTTATTTCCGATATTAGTTTGTTGTTCCTCCATGAAAGCTGATTTATTTGAAATGTTATTACTTGAAACACCCTAATCTTTTTGTAATAATTCATATACTGGAGATTACGGTTTTGGAAGGCAGCCCAGCTCTGGCTGGAATCCTATTTATGGATTAAAGGATTTGAACAGTATTGCAAGCTAGATCTCCGAATAGCAGGATAATGTAAACCTGGTTCCATATAAAATGCTTTACCTCTGCAATAGTAACCCCATTAAAGGCAGATTGTTGGAGGACGTTGGACAAGAGGACTTCCATTACAGCAAAGCAGGATATCTTGCACCCTGAAGAGCAAGGATTTTCAGAGCGGAGTCCTCCCTTTGCTCAGATGTCCTGAGCTGTATTTTCTATCCCTCCTTTCTTCTGGAACCATCATGCCAGCTAATTAAAGGGCCTTTGTGGTGGGCTTGAACGGACTTCCTGATGAAAGAACCATTGTTTCTGGTGGGAATTGAGACTCCACAAAAGCAAATAAAGTACCCCAGCAAAGTACTCTGGCAAGGCATTGGGGGATGGAACTTCCACGTGAGCGGCAGCATGAGGGCCACCGCCAAATTTGTTGTGTTATTGGAGGGACAATCCCACCCCAGGAAGCTGGAGGCCTCTGGGGCTGTCATTAATTTACCATTTAATGTAGCAGTGCATGGGGAACCCAACTGCAGCCTGGAGTGCCGTTGTGTTAACAAGTGCTGCACAAAATCCAAACTTAGAGGATGGCCAATGGCATAATTTAATTACAAGTATGCTTATAATCTGTGAGGAGATAAGTGCAGAAATAGTCTAGAAAATAACGACAGTGTGAGCCAACATTAAAATTAATGGTTTCGGGACATAGGCAGGCTAATTGTTTTCAAGCCTCTTTCACACGTTGCAGTAAGTAAATTTTGAGATGGGATTTGGAGGAAATCAGTGGAGGGGATTTGTGGGTGTTTATGGGCTGCTTTTAGCAGATCGGCGTGTGATAGAGTATGGCATCCTGAGCCGAGCAGGGGAAGGGCTGAGCAAGAGGTGGGACGGGGCAAGTGGCCATGGAGGGCTCTGGCACTGGGCTGGATGTGACTGGGGGGGGATGAGCCAGAGGGATGCATGGAAAAGGGTGAAGCAAGCAAAAACTACTAGCACTGCAAGGAAAGCTGAGAGTCATGTGGTGGTTGCAATAATTAGGCCACAAGATGATGGAAACCTGGAGGAGGTTAGCTGTGTGCCCCGGGGAAGGCTGAATGTTAGAGATAGTATGCAAAAATTCTGCAAGATTTATTGGGGCTGGGCTGTAACGCCCCAGAGAGGGTTCTGGGTTTAGCTGATGCCCAGCTTTTTGGTGTTGTACGCTGCCCAGAGAAGCTGGGAAAGGCATTTGGGAAGGGTGCTTAGGAGAATATTAAAATGCTTTTTAATGTGTGTGTGCAGTGCTAATATCAAGGAGGAGGTGGGGAGGGAGCCTGCAGGCTGACCACTGCACAGGGCTGGGGGGTTAGAGAGGGAAAAACCCATACCAGCAGCTACCACTTCTGCACGGTGCAGCAGTAATCCGTAACCATGACGTATCGGGCTGTAATAATCAGTTAGATGTGGGGTTGGAGATGTGAGCGTGGGTATCACTAAAACCACACCTGAGTGGCTGGATGGAAAGGCAGCAACGAGGGCTGTGCAATGGGAGGGGGCTGTGCCCCCAGCCCGGCTGCAGCGTGGCCCATTGCAAAATCACTGCTCTGCATCTTGGCTTCCTCTTCCGTGGAACGAGGTAATATCATCTGCGTCCCAGAGGATTCGAGCATCGCTTGTTATTTCCATAGGGATTGGAAGGTTAATAGCTTTACACAAGCCTAATTAATTGCCGTTATTTGGTTTAATATTCTCTCCGAGTACTCTGTCCGCACAAATCTTGCTCTGCCATCCTCTGTGTAAAGACTCTGCAGCAGCGTGGTTCGTCTGTGGGACGTTCATCTGTGCCCACAGGCAGGAGCCATGTGCTGAGGTGCAGGTACAGCAGCGTGTACAGCTCAGGGTTATTGCTAGGGGGATGGTGATGCAAGCCATGGTAGAGCAGCTCTTCTGTGGAGACAGACTCGGATGGGACAACAAAAATAAATGAGGGGAAAAAAAATTGCTTCTTCTCGTGGTGTGCATGGTGCTGACTCTGTTGGTGTCGTTGGTTGAGTTCCCCAGTGTGAAGATGGAGAGACTGATGACTCCGGAGTGAAATTCCGTCGCTTTTAAAGAGTTTGTTTTGAGAGAAACCAAATGCTTTTACGAGAAAACCTTTCTGCTCGTGCTTCAGAAATAACGTCTGGGTCTTTTGTTGCGGCCGCCTTCTGGCTGGCAGCCCTCATGTTTAATGGGGGCTGAAACTGAGCTTTGGACACTTGTACAGCATCAAACACTTGTGTGTGTAAGCAGAACCAGCGTGGTGCCTGCTGCAAATTGCTTTAGTTTGGGCTGTGGGTGGAAAAGCTTTGCACGCCCATTTGCTGAGTTCTGCTCTCCCGGCACCTCCTACCTGGGAGCTCTTGTGCTGGGCAAAGCAAGCTGATGCTGGAATGGGGCCATGGTCAGAGGATGCATTCAAACCGTGCTTCCAAACGTGCATAAGCCAAGAACACTTCCCCCAAAGGCTGTGTTCCTTGCTGGCTTTGTGTTCTTGCCCTTCTCCTCTACTCCGCTGTGCTGGGCTCGGTGCCACAGACTCGGGCTGCCTGGTGCCCACCAGACCCTGCTCACCCCTCTGCTGCCTCCCTGGTGGTGCTGCAGCTGCTCCCACACCAGAAAAACAGAATACCTGGAGCCCGAACACGATTATTAAATGATACCTTCCAAATCCTACCTGGCTCAATCATTTTTCTTTTAAAGAAAAATAATTAAGAGCCGGCCTATGGGGAGCTTTGGAAAGAAGGCATAAATATTTAATATTTATTAAAATATTCATATGTTACATGTTTTTAATCTTGAATAAATATTTTTTGGGTAATCAGCCACGTTTTTGTTATGCTAAAAGTTTGCATTGTAAATTCAACCACGACTGATTTTTTTTAAAAAAAGTGCAATCTATTAATTATGTAGGAGCACATATGCCACTCAGGACCTGGAAGAGATACAGATATATATTTTCCATAATGAGAAGTTATCAAGGTAATTTGCTTATTGAAACTAAATGAAGGCTTTGATTCGTGTAATTACAGCACTATCTCTACCTTCATCTCTATGTAAATATAACTTTCAGGTTTCTTCTGCAGTTCCTCCTTTCACATAAAGAAGACGTGGGAAGTAAGGAGCGATCCATCCCACCAGCTCCGCTTCCATTCCAACCATTGGCTTTCTGCAGCATTCATGACAAAGTAACTAATTTACCAACCTTGCTTCCAGGGTTTTTGAGGCCATTTGTAGTGCTTCTCGGACTCTTGTGTTCTCGGAATGAATCACAGCAGCACAAACAACTTCAAAGCAAATGGCACTCGGCGCACATTTCTCTTAATGAGCTGGATGCGGGCAGCAGCGCTCCGACCCTGCCGCTGCGTTACCGCTGCTTCTGTGCTGTCACTGAAGCTTAAGGATCCCTTAAGTCTCTTTATTCCCTTCGCAAGACAAATAAAAGGCTGTTACTGCAAATTAGAGTGGAAGTCGGAGCTGCTAGAGACACCAAAACAAAGAAGAAGCGCAAGGGGTGTTTGGGGCTTTTTGTTGCTATTCTCGGTGGAAGGATTGTTGTTGGTTTTTAGAAGTTCATCCTGGAGGCAGTGAGCAGTTGCATCACTTCAGCAAGATTGAGCTGTTTAAAATTTCAGGGTTGTCTGCCAAAAAAATAATAATAGGAAGTTGTATAGAGAGGAATGTGCTGACAGCAGTAATGTTTGGGCAATAATTCATGTGTTGTAGCTGGTGCTCTGGAAGGCTGCCCGGCCGCCTAATGCAGATTGGGGATGCTCGCGTGCTGATGGCTGTGCCACTGATTGGCATTTCTGCTCCATCATGAAATCAGTTTGCAAATGAAATGGAGATGGGTTTGGGGAGGCAAGGGGTGGGCAGAGGCCTTGGGCAGTGGCACAGGCAGTGCTCCCAGGCATGGTGCAGCCCCGGCCCACTGCACAAAGGCAGGAATCCCTCACTTCTTCCCATCGCAGCCCAGCCGTGCTTCTCCCAGCCCAGAAATGGGACTGTCTGTTGTTAATGGTGTCTGAATGTCTCCAGGCCCTCTCAAAGGGATGGAACGCGGGGTGATCTGTTGGCGATATATTTGTAATTTTCTTGTGGATTCCTCCTTTGGGAGGGGTTGAAGGGACAGATAAGTGATGCTATTATGGCTCTGAATGCTTCAACGTTCCCGTCAGCGCACACGCAGCACGCTGAAATGCAAAGTGCGTACCACCAGCAACTTTACTGCACATGAAAAAGAAATTTCACTTAGCTCATGAGTTATCCAAGGGAAAACCATCTCTTGGCTCTCGGGGGCAGAGCTGCGGGAGCAGGAGGCGCTGTCCTTGGTGCCCGGGCTCTGTGCCACGCTGCTGGCAGCACCGTGTGCTTGAAGCATCCTCGTTAGTAATTAAAACTAGGCAACACCTGAGGAATAACCAAGTGCGTCTGGTGACAGAGTGCCTTGCTCTGTGTTGCTCCTTGTTGGCATTACCACCATTTAACCTCTGCAGCTGCTGGGAAAGGGACTTAGAGGTGGGCATGAGCCACTGAGTTTTGTGGGTTTAGAGGTAAGCCTGTGCAGAAGCACTGGTTGATGTTGTCCTTTGCGACTGGTGGAGGTGTGGCTGAGGTCTGGTGCACCTCTGAATGTCTGATTACTCCACAAGCCTCTGCTCTGGAATTGGAATAACTTTACTGTCATGTATTGGTTTCCAGGAATTACAGGCACAAAGCATAAGGCTTTTAAAATCTGATTGAGAACTCAGCTTAAGCCCCCAGGAATAGCATAAAGAAAGTAAAAAACAACAAAAAAAAAACAACAAAAAAAACCACAATAAAGCTGCAGAAAAGGATTAAAAGGGGAAAAAAGCCAGCAGGAGCAGTAATTCCAACTCCGAGTGATGAGGTGATGGCTGCTGCTGTTGGTGGAGCTGGGTCTGCCTCCAGGTCTGTACACAACCACTTCCCTTTTTCAAACCCCAGCCATTCTCTGTGTATTTTTGGCATAATTTAAGAATGAACTAATAAGCCCATGGCCCTGATGGGAGCTGTTGGGGTGTCACCTGGCTGAGCCCCCACCAGGGGAACCCGGAGTGCCCCCCGGAGTCTGTGCCCTATGTCTGCCCAGGGCAGTGCTGCCTTCAACCTGAGTGCATTCCTGTGTCAGACCATATTAAAAGGGTTATAAATTCCTCTGGCATGAGTCTGTGTTTTAGGATTGATGGATGTGATCAGCAAGCTATTCAAATAACTATGCGTATTATTAAAACTCTGCTAGGAACAGGGAGGCGTGCGGAGCAGCTAATGCAAAGCAATTTCTCCTTCATTTCTGAGCCTTACCCAGTTTAAATGTGGTGTAATAACATTAGTTTTTAATTGTTTATTTGGGTTGGTTGGCTGCTTTTGTTTGTCCTTGCACGTCTACGCAACTTGGGATTTGTATGGCTTGTGTGAGAGGTAGACACACAAGCACAGACACACGTCAGGATAGCCAAAGGCACATGGAAGCTGCCCAGATCTAGGACCACATGGCTAAAATGGCAATATATATATATGTGTAATCTAGCAGCTTTCAATTTATTAATATCTACGGTTGTTTCAGTTCAAGGGTCTTTAAAATGGGACATGTGAAGAGAGAGAGCCCCATGGCACAGGTTAAGAGCTGCTGCTGGGAGGATGCTTTCCAAATGCAGCTCCTTCAAGATGATGGGCACTTCTATCAAAGCTCTGGGTGCTTATCTGCAGAACTCCCGCAGATCAGGAGCTGAGAATTATCAGTGTAATGAGATTAGGCATACATCTCTGCTACGTGGTCTTAAGTTGCTTCATATTCTGAAGATGAGATAGGGTCAGGCAGGAAGGGCTGCGCGGTGGGCGCTGGCAGCAGACGGGTGAGTGACTTGTCTTCCGATTAACGCTGTCACATCCCTGTTGGGTGCGCTTCCGATTTCCCTCTCTCCCTAGGAATTGGCTGGGAAGCTTAATCTCCAAAATTGGCAAGGAAAAAAAAAATCCCAGGACTGCTGATTTCTTTTTTTTTTTTTTTCTGATGAGCTCTTCTATGACATCAGCTCCTGGCAAAGCCCAGGTGCCCTGGTTCCTGCTCATGTCCATCACTGCTGCGGGTCTGAGCTGCAGAACACGGACATCGCTCCCTGCCTGGCCATGGCCTGAACTCAGAGCATCCAGAAAGAAAAATGGAAAAGGCCTAAAACATAACATCCTCCGGGATATTTTGTTGAAAGATCACAACGTGGAATTGCATAGAGATGGATTGGTGAATGGATAGACAGTTACGAAGTAAAAGAAATGATGTCTCAAACTAATTCTAAATTAATGGCACCTTATAGATCTTTACTGTCTTCTGTCTGAAGATCTCAAGCTGACATTTATTAATTAGAGTTCATTTTACAAGAGAACAAGATGAGGGTGAGAATGGAGAAGTCACTTTTGGCCCATCCAAAGTCAAGGCACAGTGAAGGAGGCAGCGATGGAATTGGGCACGCAGGTTCTTGTCTGCATGCTCAGGGCATGTGGCAACCCCCACCGTTACACATCGACTCCTGAAACCCTCTGTGGCAAATTGGGACAGTGTTCTGCCAGCTTCCAAACCGTGGTGTTGAACTGCAACAGAACGAAAGTGAAATATTAGCTTCCCTTCCCACAACCAGCACCACTGCCTTTGAAGAAAGTGAGAGGTATGAAAAATGGATGAAAAGGTTCCTCTGGAAATTGGAGCGTTTGCCAACAGCAGAGAGAATGAAATTTGGGAACAGATCAACAATAGTGTTCAAATACTTAAAAGGATTTACTAATTTGCTGTGTAAACCTAACAAAGCTTTTGTTGCCACTTAATGAAGGCAAAACTGATTAGTCTTTGCTATTGCAGCCCTTTGTCTTTTGCCTCAGGATGAGCCTGAGCACCAGAGCAATGCCCATTTCCCCATTTAACCCGATGGTGGCTTTGTGCTCCAGCAGCAGATGGGAGCTCCTGGGACCATGGTACCCGACCTGGGGGTGTTGGTGCTGTGGGTGCCCCCATGTCGGGCTCGGAGGGTCCTGCAGTGCCCGTGGGGTTATGTAAGCAGATGCTGCTTGGCTCAGGAATCCGTCATGTCAAATGCTCTCATGCATTCAAGCATTAGTGTGTGCTTATTTCAGTGGCTGCGTTGTGTGATGGTCTGGGAGCCCTGTCTGTTCATGCTTTGGTTTTGTTTTGTTTTCCATACTGCTCTGTAAATCATGAGATGGGCCTCATTTCTGCAGATTTGTTTCACTGTAGCATAGAGAAATGGGACAAAGGAGTAAGAGCAGGTGGGTGAGGAAATAGGTTGCTTTTCTTATTAAACCCCAAAACCATGCAGACATCATCCCCTGGCACGCTGTGACCCCAGCATCCCACCCCATGAGACAAATGGAGCTCTCAAGGATGGAGCCTTGCTGCTGCTGTGAGCTTCAGCCAGGGCTCAGAAAAATGATCCGTGCCCTTCAGAGAGGGGTACACGAGGGTCACCCACCTGGCGAGGTTTACAAGGGGATTCGGTTATCTTTTCTCCTCTGACCTTTACATCTGAAGCAGCAGAAAATGCCTCTGTTGAACATCTGGGAATAGAACCGCGTCGGCCTTCCTCCTGCAGGGTCCTCGCTCTGCCCTTTTATTGTCTGAGATCTTGTTCATACCCTGGCTGTGTGACACGCAATCAGCTTCTGCTGTGCCGGTGTCAGCAGGAGGAGAGCCGGGCAGAGCCCCGCTCCCACAGCGCTGCACTGCTGGTGCCCAGGCACCGCTCTGTCTGCATCTCCCACGGAAGCAGTGCGTCACAGTTCATCTCAACGGGGCTCTGCCTCACCCACACTCCCATCGCACACCTCTCACTGAGGCAGTAGGAAATCTTTAGCTTGATTTTCTAAACCAGGAGCAAGTGCAGCGATGTAAAGCTGCCGTGGCATGCCTACACGCTCAGGCTGCTCTGGGAGGTGGTGGATGGGGTTGGAGCACTGCACCCAGCTTCCCTGCCTGCTGTCACGAGCACACCCTGCTTCCTAGGCTGCTTTCCGTTTCCCGTATTAGCATACAGAAGGAGAGACATCGTGCTTAAATGAGTTTGTTTAGCTTTAATAACATTTTTGAATGTCTCTGAAAATCGCACCACCATGGCTCGGTGCTGCACTTCAGGCTCTGATTTAAATGCCTCCGTGTGTTTGGGGTTCAGAGCGGATCGTTAGCTGTGTGTGCACGGGGCTTACACCATTCCATCCTGGGGAAAACACGCACCCCGGGCACCGTGTTGGCCCAGCAATGGGCTCTGCAGCATGCAGGCTGTGCGTGGGGCGAGGGGTTTGCTGAATCCTGCTGCAGACATTCGTATCTAAGAAATGTAATCAATGACTTGATTTCAATGCTATAGGCATTCCCGATAGGATTCCCCTGTTAGTCAATTAGTAGGACTGAATTTCATATTACTTAACATCTAAATGCCCACATCTCCTCCTATATTTGCTGGGATTATTGCTTAAAGGTGGCTTAGCTGTTAAGCCACTGCTGTGAAAGCTCCATTAAGTTCTTTGCTTGTCGTACACGTGAGCTGGAAGGGTTTCAGTACCACAAGTCGAATAAAGAAACCTGACACCCATTCTTCAGGCAATTAGACTTTGTAAAGTAAACTATCTGTATTTCATTAAGGAAATGGATCCTTCAGCTCTGGGAATACCATCTATGAATATTTCCTTGTAATGGAAAAGTGAGCATGTTGACAGGATGAATTATTAGACATATTTACAAACAGCTGTTAAAAAGCCTATGTGCCAGTCCCAGCTGTATTTTTTCCCTTTTTTATGCGGGTTTATTGCAGTTGCACTCTGAAAAGCGCCTGATTGGCTTTTAGCAGGGGAGGTGAGCGTGATTAATTTATTCATGCTGCACGAGGCCGCAGCCACAACTGCTGGAGCAGTCAGTCCGTCTGCAGCTCATTCACGGCTGGGATTAACCCAAGGGCAGACAACGAGTGCACGGCCTGTGTGTTGTTTAATTACGTCCATTGTGTGCCTCCAGTACTGAAATCAATAAACGAGCCTTTCACCAGTTGTGCCGGCTTCTTCCAGAACTGTTCACGTGAGTGTGAGAGGAGATCCGAGGTCACAGAATATCCCCAGCTGGAAGGGACCCATCAGGATCAGCGAGTCATTGGCTCAAGTCGTTGGGGAGAGGGTTTGATCCTGCTGGTGCTTGGCTCTGGTGCGCTTTGCTGGCTGGTGCTGCAGGTTGCAGGGACAGATAAGGAAGGATTAAAGCCAAGATAGTGCCACTTGAAGTTTTGTGAATGCTACTTCTGAATTGTCAACTTGGGATTTATAGGATGTCTGAACGCTGTGGCGTTAGATCGCAAGTGCAGAATATGTGATGAGATTATTGCCAAGGTGCTCAGATCTCTCTCCCGCTGTCACTTCCCATCTCGGTTGCTGCAGTGTTCCTGGAGCCCCTGGGACTGCACCCGGAGCTCCGTGGGACCGTGTCTGTGTGGCCCTGCAGCACCGAGAGCCTGACCCAGCGCTGTGTGCTCCGCAGTTACATCTCACCCCGCGTCCCCGCCAGCCTCTAGCAGAAATTCTTTTTTTTCCTCTTTGACTAGACGCCATGTGGAAGGTTCCTTGTGTTGTTTCCATCTGACTGCAGCAGCATCTGCTGCCGACACGACTGCGACGAGAGCTGGGAGCGGAGCGGGCGCTGTCTGCGGGCAGCATCGGGCGTTGGGTGCTGCGGTCCCCACGGGCTCCAGCACACCTCTGTGAGCAGGGCTGGGCAGCATCTGCACGATAACAGTGTGCCTGTGCTTGTGCACGAGTGCACACTTCGTGTGTTTTCTCTTTGGGGACCCGTGGCCATGTCGGTGGAACGCTGCTCCCGGGGCGTGCAGGTCTAAGCCTCTCCTGGCATTTCTCCTCCTATCTGCTCCCAGTGTCACCAAGGGAAGAGGTGATGGAGCTGGAAGGTGCTGAGAGCGGCACAGAACGGGCTCTGTGGTTTAATGAGTCCATGCTGAGGTCCAGTGTCACACTGTCTGATCCCAGGTCTCCAGCAGTTACCCATTTGTCATGCAGGGTTTTGGGGCGAACGTGGGTCCTGGTTAGTGATGAGTGATAGCATGAGACAACGTGTTCTTTCTGTGTATGAGTATCCAGAGCTTTTACCCATTTACTTAAGCCAGCTCTGTTTTTGTTGTCGTGATTCCCTCTGACAATTTGGGGTCTCTTTAAGATAAACTCATAAAACCAATGCGGTTTTTTGAAAAGAATATTAATTAAAGAAATGAAAGGGTGTACTTCTAAAGAGATTGGGTTTGTCATAGCATCCATATGTAGAATCCCAGAGCAGCTTAGGTTGGAAGGGACCTTAAAGATCACCAAGCTCCAACAGCGCTGCTCTGGGCAGGGTTGCCAACCACTAGATGCATATATATGTATTATTATATATATATAACACACAAAGCACATCTGGTTTCAAAGAATGTCTGACAGAAGGACACGCTCTCTCCTGAGTTCTTAGGTTGATGAGAGCTATTTGTAAGGAAAATTGACTTGGGAAATGGTTGAGAGCAAGTGGCTTCTTCTGCGTCTGTGCCAAGTGATGGATTTGGTTCATAGATTCATCGGATCTCTGCTTCCAATAATATGATTTTGCTTATCTGTTTTGTATATGATCAATGTGATAAATATGACAGGAGCACAGAAGTGCCAAGCAGATTATCTCTGGCTGTACGGAGTGGTAGGGACGCGCTCCAGCCTCACCATGTGCCTCGTGAAGCAGAAAAGCAATTCAGTCAGACTGAGGGCTACAGATGAGGCTGTGTGTTCTCTGCAGTAAATGCAAATGATTTGAATTCATTTCACTGGTAAGAAGGGAAGAGGAAAAAAAAAAATTAAAGCTAAAGATGTTGCAGATCAAGGAATTCAACTTTAAACAGAGGCAAAATTAACATAAAAGAAAACATGGCAATGAAGAGTGGGGAAAAATAGATTTCACTAACATAATCTGGTAATGAATAGACCGTGATCTATTTCTGAAGTACTTCTGTGTGTGTTTTCCCCCCGTTTTTTTTTTCTTTTTCTTTTCTTTTTTTTTTTTTTTTTTTTTTGAGCATGTACAATGGCATTATGGCCTAACTGCAATCAGTCTGCTGCGAACAGCTTGTATGTATTTGGATGCTCACTGGCCCATGAGAGCAAATCGTCCTCCCTTATCGTCAAAGACTTTCTTTTCCAGTCCCTTTATTAGGTAACAAACGGTTCCTATTTGTTTTGCTCTCCAGGGTTGAGCACACTCAGTTTTTCCGGCTCTGTATTTTTGTTCAGATTTGTTAATGAATTACGTTTCTGTGTTGTTTGCAAGGGGCAGAGGTGCAGCCTCTTCTCTTTTCCCCCAAGAAATACTGTTTTCCTTCTGTTTTCCACTAAGAAATACCGTAGAAATACCCTGTAATGAAATACAGCCTGGAGCTTATCAACACAGCGTACAGACCCAACCGGGGTCCTTCTATGAGGCACTCACTGCACGGTGTTGGGGTAATTTTTCTACCGTCTCTTTAGCACAAAGTAAATTTTCTCTTGTTCGTGGCAAACGCCATAAATACTCAATGAGCGCCCAGCATCTCGCACACCTGGGTCCAAGGCCACGGAAGAGAAATGATCAAATCTTCTGAAAGTGAGATGTTCAGTGACAGAGGCTCTCAGCTGAGCTGGAGCTCCATTCGGGCTCAGCACTCGGGTAGGGTTTGGGTGGTCACTGGGTGCCCCCACAGTGCAGAGACATGGCATTGCCACCCATGCTTGTGTGGTTTTCCCTTTCCGCTCTCTCTGGGTTAAATCTGCCCGAGCCATGCCAGAAATCACGGAACAGAAAAAAGCTGTGCCTTCGTAATGAGAAGCAGCCTTTCCCTTTGTCTGGGCCGGGTATGTTTAACTGCTCCCATTCCTCTGCCAGCGCACGTTTGCCAAGGAAAACTTTCTCATTTAAACCTTCCACTTATCCAAATAAAGAGAGAGGAGCTGGAAGGGGGTCTTGGCACAGTCGTGGGAGATTGGAGCTGGGGGAAGTAATGCACTCAGCCTCTTTTTCCTGATCCAGTCCCTTCCCATCTCAGTGAAGTGGTGAGCTGCCATGCTTGCACGGGTGCAGGAGTGCAGAGTACAGGTGCGGGGGTTGCAGAGCACACGGGGATGATCCTGGTGATGGTCACGGGGTGGGTGTATGGCAGGGTGTCACCCCGGGGCTTGGTCACAGCAGAGGCTGATGTGGCTCTGGGGCTTGTGGCCATGGAAAATGCATGGAAGGGAGAGCAGGCCACGAAGGGAGAAATTATTCACATAGGCCTAAAGTTTCCTTCTAAGAGGCCTTTT